>NC_077233.1:600114-657614 GCF_027887165.1 Monodelphis domestica
GCAGTTGGCCAGGCCTGGGCTGGAGTCTCCTTGTCCTGGGCCCCGTCCCTCCTGGCTGGAGCCCTGAAGCTGAGGCAGAGCAGAGGAGAGTGCCCAGAGGCCCCAGGCGGGAAGAGCAGCTGCCCGGCTCCCGCAGGCTGGGCATGGAGCCTCGGGGACTTAAAGCTGCCGACCGGCTGGAATCCCAGGGGAAGCCAGGAGGAGACAGACCTTCGAGCCGAGGGAAGCACGGACCACGGGTGAAGTGTTCGAGCAGCCTGCATGGCTGCTGACTGTGAGGGATGCGGACTGTGTGGGGCCGAGGAGAAAGGCCGGAGACCTCCAGGGGCACCTCGAGTGCTTTCCTTGGGCCAGAGAGGGGTTTGGGGTTGCCCCAAGCTAGAAAGGCCCTTTGAAGGAAAGGCCAGGATGGAGAAGGCCCAGCCCTGTTTCTGGGGGAGCCTGGCCAGGAGTCCTTTGCATTCATGGCCGGAGAAAAGCAAAGCTGGCCAATGCTTGGCATTTTGGTGGTGGCAGGGGAGCGGCGGGACCTTCTCGAGCCAGTACACATGTGGAAATCGGATGTTTCCAAGGAAACCTCTTGTGGGGAGCCTGAGCCACGCTGTCAGGTCCAGCCCGACTTGGCATGAAGGCTGCTGGCACCTTTGCTGTCGTTCTAAGCTTTCCAGGGACAGGAGAGTCAGTGGTACCAGAAGGTGAAGCCCAGCACCATGGCTCAGGGGACTCTGCCCGCCATTCTCACCATTCACGATGGGTGTCAGACAGTCACCCAAGAGGCAGATCTCAGTCACGTAAATAAGCATGGCATGAAGTGGGGGCCAATGACTGGGGCCAAGGCAGGGTAGGGTTATGCCCTGAGTGTCCAGGAAAGCCTCCTCCTTGGACCCCTCGTGCCTCCCCCTCCCTTGGGGAAGAAGCCCCTGTTTGCAGAGGTCCAGGGGTAAAGATCCAAAGTCTGTCCAATGTCTCCCCCCCCATGTAGGCTCCCTCTAGCATGCCTGAGGTGCCTTCTCTGTCTTGCCTCCTGGTTACAGCCCAGGAGATTCTGCTGTTCTCACCTCTGTGGGCTGCCCCTCCCCCAGCCCCGCCCAAGTCCACACTCCCTTTCCTCACATCTCCAAGAGAATAGCAGGAATGGGAGTGCAGAGATTGGGAGGACCCAGATCTAGAAAGGACCTGGCTGGGGAGGGCAGAGGGAGCTGGCCCTGCTTCAAGGATGAGGTGGGAACCGCACCCCACGTCTCCTCTGGTTCATGGCAACAGAATCCCGCTGAGGAATGGGAGCCATTTGCTTTACCAGCTTTACATTCTCAGCAACCTGTGCCAGTCAAGCCAACTTCTGCTAGCCTCGCCAAGTACTACGAATAATACAAGAAAGCATAATGGGCTCTCATAGGGATGGAGAAAAAATGCCTGCAAAGGGCAGACGTCGGGCACAGTAAACCGCACCCAAGTGCAGGAAGAATTCTCTTTCAGGAAGAACAGAACTCCGATACCCAGGAGAGGCAACGGGCCACAGACAGGGGAACGGCCCCTAGACTGCAAAGCCAAGGCGGTGCTCCCAGGCAGAGCCTTTACCGTAGAACTTTCATGATGGAGAGAGAGAAAAGCCAACCCTGCAAAAAGAGCCGGAGCCACTGGAAAAGCTGGCAATCATGTCCTTGGGTCTGTACTTGGTTCTGTTGCCCTTTCTGGTGAGGAGAGACAGTCATAGGCTGTGGCAGGGGAGGGGGGACAGAGACATTAGAGATCATTTAATCACAACCTTTCGATGGCTGAGGAAACTGAGGCGGAAGGAGATTGAATGGCTTGCTCGATTGTGATGGAATTGGGTTAAGAAGTCAGGTGGCCGTACCCTGGCCTCGGGGCCCCTTCTGCCATACCCTGCCCTTGGTCACACCATGCGGCAGCTGGAACCGTAGTAAAACCTGACAAATGTTCGCTTCCCCTCCCTTGTTTCTGCATCCCGCACAAGGGGACTGTGCCCACGGAAGTGACAGAAATAGAGTCAGAATAATGACTGCACAATGCCCGGGGGTTCTGCCAATTAGGGTAGGAAATCCTGAAGAGCAGGGATTAGCTGGTGCTTGAACTGCTTCTGGAGGGAGACATTTTGGAACAGGCTGGATCGTGGTCAGTCAGTCAGTCAGTCAGTCAGTCAGTCAGTCAGTCAATGGGCATCTAGCAGGAATGCAAGCAGAAAGACAGCCGCTCCCTGCCCTCACTCAAGGAAGTACCCTGCTAACTGGGAAGACATTCCATAGGGGAAGGCCATTGCCTGGGGAAGATGAGGGAGAAGCCCAGAGACTTCTGGGAAATGAAGAAATGGCGGCCGGGGCACCCTGCTTCGAGGCTGAGGACACTTGGGTGCGGTGAGTTCCAAAGCAGTGCAAGCTGGGGAGGCCCCTGCGGAGACCTTGTGGACCAACAACCTCTGAAGTCCTTTTTGGGGCTGCCACTGCAATGGATTCTCTTGCTCGGAAACCCAAAGGACGATGGCCTTTCTAAGGAAGAGTGACCTCGGCCAGGGCAGACGTCTCCTGGCCCAGCTCCCGCGTTCCCTGGGCCACTGACTGCTGCTTCACTGCTCGCCACCTGCGTTCTGGATGGGGAAAGTGTTCTGGGCTCTGGTTCCTGGCAGGGCAGGCGCAGGGAAAGCAGCCATCGGAATGTTTGTCGGGGCTCACTCGGGCCTTCTGCTCCTTTTCTTCCATGTTGATTCCGTGTCATTCGGAGGCCGAGCAAATTCATCCAATGCCATGAGCCATCCTCTTAGATGGGAGTCGGAGGAGGAGCAGCTGACGAGTGTGGGGCCGGGACGCCTTCTCCAGACGTGGATGGATGCCCAAAGAGTCTTCTGTGCCGGAGGCTCGCCTGGGGCTCCAGAAATTCGGGGAAGGGAAGCATCCTCCGTCCAAGCCAAACCAACTTCTTTGGTGGGTCTTCAACACAGCCTCTGGCCAGAGCAGCCCCGACAGCTGCGTTCCCACTGGAGAGTCAGTGCTGAGGCCCAAGTGGGGTCTCTGAGGCATCGGGAGGGAGGTCTGCACCCCACCCCATCTTTGAGCGCTACACTGTAGGGCAAGAACGAGGGGCATCTGGGGAGGCTCTTTGAACAGAGGCATTCCAGGCACATCAGCAAATAGGGCTGGCGGTGAGCTGGGAAGAAGCCTGGATTGGAGTCAGAGAACAAAGTGGGCTGAAATTAGATTTCTGCTTTGCCCATCATTGACTAAATGGCCTTGGACAAGTCACTCATCCCTCAGTTTCCTTACATCAGCCCCCAGATCTAGCCCCTAAACGTGGATTTAGAATCTACAAAGTCTGATGCTCTATCCCGGGCTCTGGAGACACAAAGATGAGGGAAGATCCAGCGTCTGCCCTCAGAGAAGTGCCATTTTAGTGGAGATGGGATAAGGGAGGAAGGGGTGGCTTTGTCACCAAGAGCTGCGATCCAATCTCACTCAGGGTAGGATGCCAGAAAGCGAAGGGTGGCTTCCCTCTTTCCTCTCTTCTTCCTTTCTTTTCCTTCAATCGGATTCAATTCAGCAACACGCTAACCCTCCTCTCCCTCCAGCTCTCATTCTTTCATTTTGCCTCCTCGTCTGGCCTGCCTACTTCTTTCTATTTCCTTGTGCATCCTTTCTTCTCTCTCCCTTAGGCATGGCTTGGGTAGGGTCAGGCACCTATTAGGTTCTCAGTATCTATTTGTTTATTGAGAGGTGAAAAGCAGCTCTCTTGGGTATGTCTCAGAGATTCTCGTATTCTGCACAGTGAGAGGCTGAATCCTAGCAAGGATGATTCATGATCCCCCCCCCCCCCCCCACTGACAAGCATCCTGACAAGTTATCCAGGTATCATTGTTCAAAACCTATTTACGACATCATTCATATTTGCAGTAGAGCAATCTTTTAACACCCAAACCCCAATCATATCCCCATCAAACCATGTGATCAATCATGTGCTTTTCTTCTGCGTTTCTGCTCCCACAGTTCTTCCTCTGGATGTGGATACTTTCTTTCTCATAAGTCCCTCAAGATTGGCCTGGGTCATTGCATTGCTGCTAGTATCAAAGTCAGTTACATTCAATTGTGCTACAATGTATCCGTCTCTGTGTAAATGTTCTCCTGGTTCTGTTCCTCTCACTCTGCATCAGTTCCTGGATGTCGTCCCAGTTCACATGGAATCCCTCCAGTTCATCATTCCTTTGAGCACAATAGGATTCCATCACCAACATATACCACAGTTTGTTCAGCCATTCCCCAATTGAAGGGCATCCCCTCATTTTCCAATTTTTTTTGCCACCACAAAGAGCACAGCTATGAACGTTCTTGTACAAGTCTTTTTCCTTATTATCTTTTTGGGGTACAAACCCAGCAGTGCTGTGGCTGGATCAAAGGGCAGACAGTCTTTTAGCGCCCTTTGGGCATAGTTCCAAATTGCCCTCCAGAATGGTTGGATCCATTCACCACTCCACCAGCAATGCATTAATGTCCGACTTCGCCACATCCCCTCTAGCATTCATTACTTTCCATAGCTGTCATGTTAGCCAATCTGCTAGGTGTGAGGTGATACCTCAGAGTTGTTTTGATTTGCATCTTTCTGATTATAAGAGATTTAGAGCACTTTTTCTTGTGCTTATTAATAGTTTTGATTTATTCATGTGAAAACTGCTTACCATTGGCTTTCCTGAAGTCCCCAAACTCACTGACTGGCCCCCAAGATTTCTAACATATATAGTCATCTTATTGAGACATAGTGGACTGTAGCTAGTTTCCCATTTCTTTCCTGTATGCATGTATGAACACACACTCACACATGTATCATATGTGCATTTATGATGGAAGGATGTCTACCAGCCCAGTAAGTCAGACTTCTTTGATTTTTAGGCAGAGTTCTCTGCACCTGAGAGTGAAGGTTGGAGCCACCTGCTTCTGCCCTGTGGATTTTTGGATGGGTGAAGCCCAATAATAGTTAGTTGCTTCCCAGCTAAAGGGCCCCCAACTTGACTTTCTACCAACTCAATATTTCTATCAACTCAATATAGCTTCCTCTTCAAAGGCTCCACTCAGCTTGTAGCTTTCTCAGGCGATGAGAGAGTGGCCAGACAAGTCCTAATCTTAGTTTGTCAACCCAGGAGCTGTTCCTAGGAGGATGCCAATGTGGACTGGCCCTCCCAATACAGAGGAAAAATCCGGGGTGCTTTTCTGCTGAGCCAAGGGAAGAACCTCATTAGTGTGCCACAAGGGACCTGGATGGCCTCCTCATCTTTAACAGGCAGGCCAGGACTTCGTTTTCTTCCTGGGGATATTTACACCTTATTGAGCCAAACTGCTATTAAAAGCAACCAGGAAAAGTCTTCCTTCACTTCCAATTTTAAGGAAAACAGATGAGGCGAAGGTGTTCTGAATGGCCTCCTCACAGTTAAGCTGCCCTCATTCCTGGCCCATGCTCGAGGGACTGCTCTACCCTCAGGGCATCTACTGACCCGCAAGCTCAGAGAGGATCAGAGTAGCTATACCAGGATCACCACTTCAGCCTGGGCCCCGCCAGGGGTGAAAACTCCAAGAGCTTGGTAGGGGGATGTTTAGGACTCAGAGCCCAGCTTCAGCTCCCCCCTCAGACAACTGTAATGATGTCCTCACAGAGAAATCTTTGGGGCCTTGAAGCTCCCAGCTTTCCTTCAAATATCCCATTGCTTACAAACAAGCTGTGCTCCTTGTAGAGATAGCACAACTCCCTGCAGGAACTCCCAGGACCAGCTCTACTGTTCACAGGCCACACAGTCAACCCCTAGATAGAGAGAGAGATGGATAGACAGACAGACAGGAAGGCAGGCAGACAGACAGGTAGATCGATGGATAGATAGACAGACAGGTAGATAGGTACACAGCCAGGAAGGCAGGCAGACAGATAGATATAGCTAGCTAGATAAATAGATGGAGAGACAGACAGGTAGATAGACAGACAAACTGATGATGGATAGATGATAGATAGACAGACAAACAGATAGACAGATAGAAAGACAACCAGACAGATGGATAGACAGGCAAATAGATAGATATAGATGGATAGATGGGTGGATGGATGATAGATAGATGGATAGACAGACCTATAGATAGATAGATAGATAGATAGATAGATAGATAGATAGATAGATAGCAGTTTATCGTGGACTCTGGCTATCTTGGCCAGTAGCCCATCAGAAAAAGTGATGGATCCCCCAACTGGTCTGATTTCAGTCTGAAGCTTTGGGCCAAGGAAGGAATCTGGTGACCCACTGAGAGCCAACACCCTGTTTTTGGTTTCTGCTCTGACACTGTGGAGATGGTTACCACACAATGTCAATGGGGGAGCAGCAAGCCTGTTCACTGACCAGCCAGAAAGCTATAAAGCTACTTATGTCCTGAGTTCTAGTCCTGGTGCTGAAGCTGTCTGAGGAAGAGGTGCCAGCTGGCTCCAGAGAGGCCTTTGTGCCTCCCTAGGACAGATGTTTGCTGAGCCATCCATTAGCTCCTCCTGATGCAGAAGGGACCCTGGGCTCTAGGAGGGGGTCCCATCCTCTGGAGCTATAGCTCTGATCAGTCGGGCCTGGGGAGGCCTCTTTTTTGAGGGCCAGTCAGGGGAGCCATTGAGGGGCAGACTCCTCCCCAGACCTCCTGGACTTGGGCCACAAGGACGCCCAACAACTTTCCATAGACAGACAGAAGGATTCCTGGTATGAACGAATCATGGAGATATTAGAGACGTATTCCAAAGCCGACTCTAATGAGCAAAGTGCTCCTGGACCAGATTCGAAATAGATTTCGACGACTTCGGTTGTAAGATTGAAATCTCTATCAATAACTCCAAGAGTTCATTTTATAAAGTTTCTTCATGATCACTTGAAGTAGAAGGAATAAAAGGGAAATCGAGTCTGAGAACAGATTCTCTAAAAATAAGACCACGTGAGTGAATATATTCTCCTGCTTGGCTCAAAGCCAGCTTCTGCAGCCGCGACCAGGAGAAGAGAGAGTCAACCAGAACTTTGGTGTTTGCACTCAGCCTTAGGACACAAGGGAGCTGCTGGGTAGGAGGGGTCTGGGGAGCAAAATGCTGACTCCACAGCCTGATTGATTTCGGAATCCTTGCATTGGACGGGACTTAAGTTTGTGGAACCTAAAATCAGGCCTCTACTGTTATCTGCCATCTGGAAGGCTGGCAAGCTCTTTCCATGGCCTCTCTGTTAGGTCAGACACGCTCTCAGCATCTGGGTAGGTAGGTAATATATACCTGCATTTAATAAACCCCAAACCAATTATTTCACTCATCTGCTTAGTGACTTCTTTGTTCATTGGTCCGTCAGTTTCTTTTGTTGGTCTTGATATTGTTGAACTTGGGTAGGGTGCCGTGAACTAAGCTGGGGAGGGGGAGGGGAATTTTCTTTAACTCACCTGCCTAAGAGTGACTTTTTTGTTGCTGAATTTCATTGGCTAAATCTTCAACTGAAGGTTGGTATTTTGCACACTTTAAGCCCAAGCAAGAGCTACTAACTTCATCTGTCCATCTGTTTCTTTTGTTAGTTTTGATATTATTTAATGCTGAGAATAAGGTCTTACAGAAGTATGTAGAGGGAAAAATTGCGAGTAAAGCCATTGCTATATTTTTCAGGGTGCTAAAAGTGTCTGATAATGGGTTCCAGGTAGTCCTCCATTGCATATAGGCCAGAGCCCTGCCCCGCCCCGCCCCCCCACCCCCCAGCCAGCTGGCTGAGGGCTCCATGAGAACAGCAGCTGCTGCCTGCCAGCCTGCCTACTCTCACATGCTCCTCCCTTGTTAGGGAGGATGTGGCAAAACTAGGTCATTCATGCATTGCTGGTGGAATTGTGAATTGATCCAATCATTCTGAAGAGCAATTTGGAACTATGCCCAAAGGGTGCTAAAAGACTGTCTGCCACTTAATCCAGCCATAGCACTGCTGGGTTTGTACCCCAAAGAGATAATAAGGAAAAAGACTTGTACAAGAATATTCATAGCTGTGCTCTTTGTGGTGGCAAAAAATTGGAAAATGAGGGGCTGCCCTTCAGTTGGGGAATGGCTGAACACACTGTGGTATATGATGGTGATGGAATACTATTGTGCTCAAAGGAATGATGAACTGGAGGGATTCCATGTGAACTGGGATGACCTCCAGGAACTGATACAGAGTGAAATGAACAGAACCAGGAGAACATAGTACACAGAGACTGATACACTGTGGTACAATTGAATGTAATAGATTTCTCTACTAGCAGTAATGCAATGATCCAGGTCAATTCTGAGGGATTTATGAGAAAGAAGCTCTCCACACCCAGAGAAAGAATTGTGGGAGCAAAAACACAAGAGAAAAACAACCGTTTGATCATATGGGTTGATGGGGATATGATTGGGGATGTGGATTCAAAATGATCCCCCCAGGGCAAATATCTATAATATGGAAATAGGTCTTGATTAATGACACATGTAAAACCCAGTAGAATTGCTTGTTGGCTATGGGTGGGAGGTTGGGGGAGGGCAGAGAAAGAACATGAATCCTATAACCATGGAAAAATATTCTGAATTACTTAATTAAATAAAATAAAAAATCACTTGAAAAAAACCTCTCCTTCCTTCCTTCCTTCCTTCCTTCCTTCCTTCCTTCCTTCCTTCCTTCCTTCCTTCCTCCCTCCCTCCCTCCCTCCCTCCCTGACCTAAAAGAATCTCTGAAAATCAGCTTATAAGAATAGCTGGAGACCAGGTGTCCCTGTTGCTGAGAAGGCTGAAGAGATTGGCAGTGTGGGGTTCATGGGCTCGGGTTAATTGGGTGTCTCCAATAGATCTGGCACTCATATTATGAGTGCTGGGGGAAGGGTGCAGGGCTGAGGTTGTCTGAGGTGGGTCAAATTGGCCAGTGGAGATCAGCAGGGGGGGATAAGCAAGTAAGTGGTCGCCATACTTGGAGTCTGGGAGAGATGGGAAGAGCCGTTCTCATTTGGTTTGCAGCTGCTCCTGCTCCAAATGAAAACAAACTCTGCAAAGGGGCAGAACAGTGGCGCACAGCGTCCAGCCTCCCTCTGCAGCGTCTGCTTGCTAATATAAAGGAACAGCTCCTGAGGAGAGTCCCCTGAGCCCTCTGGCCTACTCTGTTTGGGGAGGAAGGAAGGTTTGGGCTCTGTGAACAGGAGCTTTCCCCGTCCCTTGGCTCTCGTGGTCCCAAGCCGTCTATCCATCCCACTTCCAGGCCATCCACTTGGGCTCCAAGAATGCTCGGGAGTCATATACAGGGTGCAGCTGGGAACAGATGTCAGGACAGCCAGGCTGCAAGAGGAGGGGGACGGAGAGTGGAACCAAGTGGGGAATTGATTGAAAAGTAATGAGCCTTTGTTTCCTGCTGCTCTTTCCAGAGAGTTTGCAGAGTCAATAGGTGATGGGACTTTAATTAAAGCAGCAGAATACATTGACTATGAGAAATCAAGCACTTGATGGGAGCATCTGAAAAGGAAGAAGACCTCAGGGATCAGCAGAGATATTGCCGGAATCCCAAGACACGGAGAGCTGTTTAAATGAACTGTGTGTGTGTGTATGTGTATGTGTGCGTGTATGTATGTGCGCATGTATGTATGCATGTGCGTGTATGTATGTGTATGCATGTGTGTATGTGCACACATGTGTGTGCGTGTGTTTACGTATGTGTGTGTGTGTGTGTGTGTGTGGAGGAGATTCACAAAATGCCTCATTGAGGAGATCAGGCGGCTGGAACTGGTCTTGGATGGAAATTGGGGGTTGGGGGGACACGGGGCACCAGAGGGGCCCCAGCATGCTTTGTTCCCTTCTTCCTGACCAGCCAGTTCTCAGGAGAGGAGCCCCTCCCTCGAGGACAGTGTCCGGAAGTCCAACAAGCCGTCCCTTAGCAGGCAGCGTGGTAGGCCGGAGCCTCTCTGAACCAAGCGGCCTGAATGAGCCTCCAGCCAATGATGGCCCGGCCAGGGGAACTGCCTGATGCGAGGGCCCCTCCTCTGCAGGGACGCAGGGCAAGAATCCTCCGTCGGCCCTTCCTGTCTCCTGGAGCCTCTAGCCGTTCCTCCGCGGTGCCAGAACCGGCTCTGGCCCAGTGAATGGTGTCGGGATGGGGCAGCACGGACGGCCCGTCAGAAGGCCTTAGCGTGACTGAAGCACAGCTAGACCCGCCAGCAGGGTCCTCAGGGAATGCCCCAGAGAGGCCGTCCTCGGGGTGTTGGGAGGCCCAAAGCCCGGCCCTTCTCCTCAGGAACTTTGCCCAGGATGGGCCATTGTTCCTCCACCTCGGGGTGCAAATCAGCCTCCAAGCGATTTTGGCAGCTCCTCACCTCCGGGCAGGGCCTCTCCCTTGATCCGGACCAGCTTGGGCTGCCCTCGGAAGCTGGCGTCCAGGCGTCTGTCATGAGGATGAGGGCTCGTCCTTCGGCCTCACACGCGGGTCCTCGGAGAAGGGCAGGATGATCATTGGTGGAGAATCTTCCTGCTCATGCCAAGCTGGATTATGAGGCCTTCTCTAGTGTGGGGAGGGGAGGGAGGAAGGAAGATGCCTCAGACTTGGACGCACCCAACCAATAAATATACTCATTTAAAAAAGGAAGGACGAGCCTTCGCTACCCCCCTCTCGACGGTATTGCCCTCTCTCTGCTCATCTCTATTTTCCCAATATACGGCTCTTTGCTTCTTTTTTATTAATAGAAGGAGGGAACATTGGCCATTCCTTCTTCGAGTATTAAACATGTAGCGATGCCCAACGTTCTCTTAGTTCTCCTCGTACTTTCACTGCTCGGCGTCCCTTGGATTTCTCAGGGCACAGGAGTGTTCATTCGGTCACACGCACAGACCACAATTTCGTTCCTCGTTCCCTCCCCTTCCAGTTATTTTCCTCCACCAGGAGGGCTGCTGTACGTTTGGGGGCACGTGTGGCTTCTTCTCCTTTTCCCCTGATCTCCTGGGGAAACGGGCCCAGCACAGTGTCGAGGGGTTGACACAGGTTGAGAACTCTGAGTGTAATTCCAAATCGCTTCCCGAAATGTTGTGATCAGTTCAGCGTTTTGCCAGCAGTGTAATAGTGTCCCAGTTTTCCACATCCCCTCCGACATATGTAATTTGCCTTTTTGTCATCTGAGCCAGGCTGATGGGTGTCACATGATACCTTAGAATCATTTTGCTTTGCATTTCTTTCATCATTAGGGATCTGGAGCAGTTTTTCATTTACCTATCTATGATTTTGATTTCTTCCCCCCAAAACGATCCCTTCCCATATTTTGCCCATTTACCAGTTGGGGAATTGCTTTTGTTTTGAGAAATTTGATAGACTTCTCTAGACGTATTAGATGGGAGATCTCTACCTGAGAGGCCCTCCCAATTTTCTGCTTTCCTTCTAATCTTGCCAACATTTATTTATACAAAATCTTTCAATTTAATGTACTTTAAATGATCCATCTTAAGCATCTCACAATGCTCTCCTCCTCTTGTTGACTCATAAATCCCCTCCTCTCCACAAAGCTGATGGGTCAAATATTTCCTGTTTTCTAACTTACTTATGTTATCTCCTTTTATATTTAGAGCATGTATCCATTTTGATCTTATCTTAGTGAATGGTATAAGATATTGCTCTATCCCTAGTTTCTGCCAAACTACTTTCCAATTGTCTCAACAATTTTTACTAAACGTGATTTCTTGTCCCCCAAACCTAGATCTATGCATTTTATCAAATACAAAGTTACTATAATCTTTTATTGCTGTTTGTTATATGCCTGTCCTTTTCTGCTGATCTACCTTTTTTTTTCTTCACCAGTACCAGAGAGTTTTGATAATGACTGCTTTTTGATACAATTTAAATCTGGTACTGCTTGACCTCTTCACATTTTTTAATAATTCTTTTGATATTCTTGATCTTTTGTGCTTTCAAATGAATTTTGTTATTTTTTCTAGCTCAATAAAAATTTTTTTTGATAATTTAATTGGCACATTGTTGAATAAGTACAGTTAATTCAGGTAGGATTGTCATTTTAATTATATTGGCTCTGCCCAATCATGAACAATGAACATTTCTCTGCCTATTTAGATCTGACTTTATTTTTGTTGGAGGCCATCATACCCTGACCCATTGACAAGGTCACAGTCCAAGGAAGGAAGGTCAGCAAAGTAGACCCCAGAATGAGGGTCCCCTGCTGATCCCCCTCTGTGATTTCTTTCCCCAAATTTCCTCCACTAGTAGACTTGTTATGATTATTATTCCCTCCCCATCACAGGAGAAATAATGAGAGCAAATACTTACAGGATCCATAAATATATGCTCTAAGCCCCCTAGATGAGCACCCCGAAAAGATGGCAATGACAGAATTAAAGCGCAAAGATTACTGCCCATGACCCCTCCTTTCTCGAGCACAAGACATGCTTTAAGGCCTTACAATAAACACTGGCCAAAAGCTTGAGTGCTACAATGGATCTTCTCCTGCAGTTCCCACACTCCAAAGACTTTGTTGGAACAGAAGCCAAGCAGCATCGCCAGGCACTTCAAAGTAACACAAGAAAAACAGAACGTGTAAACTGAGGAAAACCCCCAAACGGGCCTGCTTTAAGTGCTCACGCCTAGATAGGAAGAGGTTTGTTCCTCTCCCAAGCAATCAGGATGGCTAGTGAAAGCTGACCAAAAGCACGACGGTCGGCTTAGTAGGTCAAGCGGTAACCTACAAATGGCTTCGTTCACAGGAATCGTCTCTATCGCAACGTTGCAGAAACCTCGTAAATGATCCCCGAATTCTTCGTTTAGTAACATCACAAGAGTGTTGTTTAGCTGATCTGATAATGTCCAATCAGACTGTGGCATGCCACATCCGTAGAGGACTGATTGTGTGAAGGAGAAGCATCTCCCGAAAAGCCTATGTAATAAACGAACCACAGGACTATGGCAGAGCACTGTGTGTGATGCCTGCGTATGTGGGTTGGATGCACGGTGTGTCTCACCTCATTTATCCAACCGTGACGTCATACTCGGGCAGACAAACCCTGGGTCCTCTGTATATTTTTGTCCAAAGTGTTTTATGTTCCTGTACTTCCCGGGCTTAGTCAGCAGGTCATCTCCCAGCTCCTTCATTCTATCTGTGATGATCTTAAATGGAGTCTCTCTACCTCTTCTTGTAGGATTTTGTTTGTAATATATAAAAAAGCTGATGATTTGTGTGGGGTTGTTTTTATAGCTTCTTTTCTATAACTTTGTTGACCCATTGGCTTTCCCACTAGATTGGAAGCTCCTGGAGGGCAGAGCCTTTCTTTTGCCTCTTTTTGCATCCTTAGGGCAGTGCCTGCTTGATAAATGTTTATGGACTGACCGACTGCACACTGTCCAGGCCAAATCTATGTGCTCTGAGGATTCTGTGACCAAGCTCACTCTGATGTGTTCGTCTACGAGGCCACGATTTTGCTCAGGCTGCTGCTGCTCCTGGGAGGGGAGCCCTCGGCTCCTCCTTGCTCCCCGTTTCCCCCCAGCTCTTCTGATGTGTCCTGTGGGCTGCCCCTCGGGCGCCCTTCTGGGCCTTGGAATGTCTCTTGGGTACAGCTGTTGGATGGGCGCGCCTCTCCTTCTTCCTGATCGGGGACTTCCGCGGCTCCAGTTTTCAGTTGTCCTGCTGAGATGACGCCGTCTGTACGTGCCCACCATGCCTCTCCCCATTCCCACAGTCAGTTCTTCCCTGGAACAAGCTCTACAGACGTGGCGGAGGCGCGCTGGTCAGCGTTTCATGTTGATAATGGCCGTCGGGTTCAGAAATCCACAGAGAGCTGAGATGGAGTTTGGGTAATCGGATCTCCCCGGACGTAGCCCAGAGAGGAGAGACACAAGAGCTGCTGAGAAAGCCTTTTAGCAGCTCACGAGGCCCGTCCAACCAGCCTGGCCCAGACGCTCCCCACCCACCCACGCGCCAGGAGGGTTTGCTTGGTTTGGCCGGCGCTCTTCTGGGAGAGATGTTCCCCCGGTAGAGCAGCGCCCTTAGAGAAGCCTGGACCTCCGCTGCTCATTATGGCGAGCTCGGCTGCTCTACGTCCGGCCCGCCTGGGAAGCCTCGGCACTGGCCCCGACCTGAGCGGAGCGGTGTGCAATGAGGCCCCTCATCACCCATTTGCCTGGCGCCTGGGGTGGTACTTAGAAGCACAAGCCAAAGTGGGTGCTTTGTGAAAGAGCCAGAAAACATGGGGGGGGGGAGGTGACGTCAACAACCGCTTCTTTGCGTTTCTTTCTTTTGGCTCCTTTGGAGTGAAAGAAATCTAATAAACATTCCAAGCAGACGAACTTTGGTCATCAGTGCAGGTATCCAAGCAAGGCCAAAGCGTGCCTTGAGCAGGATCCCCCCGTGTTGTCCGCCATGTCAGTGAGAGGCTCCCCACATTTCTAGCCACGGGTAGCATGAATTCCAATGGCGGTTTGTGCGGATTCAGGCCGGTGAAATCCGATGCGGTCCTTTGACAGAGCTGGGATTTCCACCATGGGGGGAGCCCAACCTGGGGTGCGGATCCCGACTCCCCCACGGCTCAGCCTGCGCCCCTCTTGTTATCCGGGTCTTTCCATCACCAGGGTCCCCGGGTGCAGTTAGCCGACGAGCAGCTCATTCTCTTTCTCGGTCCCCGTGTGAGCTGAGGGCCGAACATCACCTCAAGGATTTCCTTGGCTCCTTCCTCGAGCGCCGTCCTGGCGAACACGCCGCCACCCTCTTAGATGCAGCCCACATTTCTGCTTCGGCACATCAGCAATCTGGACTGTTTGGGAATAGGCGCGTAGCCATCTAGCATCACGGGAAAGAAGAGTCAGAAAGGGCTCAGGGGGCCAATCGATACCCAAACGGAAAGGCCCCCTTCACGTCCTGTGCCTGGGGTCGTCCTAGTGTGGCCTGGGGGCCTCCAAGACAAGGCACCCTCCACCCTTCAGACATCCCCCATCCTGCCTTGGCGTCCTCTGAGCCTTCCTCTTCTCTCCTCCTCCAGCCCGTTATTGCAAGTTCCACAACGCGGGCTCAAGGATGGCCAAGTCTTCCTTGTGACAACCATTCCAGTGCTTGGAGAGCTCTCGCGGCTCCTCAGACTCTTCTCTTGTCCTAGTTCCTTTGCTGTAACCTCTCATTGCTGGCCCGGAGTCCCTTCCTCACCCCGTCTGTCTCAAACACTGTCCCTCTTATGACCGTCTTGCCTGAAACATGGTCCCCAGGATCTACTAGGACTCCGGACGGTGTCTGGCCACAGCAGAGTGCTACATGGACGTCCATTTCTCTTTTCCTCTTGCTTTCACCAGGAGCCCAAGGTCACTTGCCACTTAGATTCACCAGCTGCCCTATTGAGTGTACGGAGTCCATCAAGGCCATCAGATCCTCTTCTGTTCAACGCTGTCTATGGCACTGAGATCCAGAAACCATGTGATTCAGCTTAAGTTTCTCTGTCTTCCACCAAAGTGCCTGGAAATTGGCCATCTGGTCTACCATCCCTCCAGGCAGCCCCTTCCACTTGGGGAGAGCCTCGGGGTCAAATAAAATAAATTTCATTCCCTTCTATAAGAAAGCCCTTCAAATACTTCCAGGCAGCTAGCGTGCGTCTTCCCAACCTGAACCTTTCCTTCTCTGGGTTGATATCCTCAGTTTGGCCTCAGGGCCATCAGCACACCAGAAGTCCCTTCCAGACACTCGCCAACTTATCAATGTCCTTCCTAGACAGTGATGCCCAGAAGCAAACGCAAGATTCCTGAGCAGGTCAGAGCTATCCCCCCACTCCTGAGAGCCACGCACGCCTCTCTTAGTGCAGCCCACACTGCTGTTCCCGTGGACAGCGTTCTGGTTCTGCTTGCTTCCCTCTGCATCGGTTCAGGGGAGCCTTTCCAGGTTTCTCTGCTGCGCGTCGCTTCTCATAGCACAACGCATTCCGTTACTCCTCTGCCACGACTTGCTCAGCCATTCCCCAACTGACGGGCAGGCCGAGGACTCCAGCCAGCTTAGAGGCGTCTGCCAATGGGTGGGTCTGTTCCCTTGGCTTCCTCCAAGCCACTGAGGGAAATCTGAAGCCGTGCTGGGTCGAGCGCAGCGTCTTGAGACTCACTCAGGAGAGAGCGAGTCTCCCTTCGCTTCCCCCGACCCTTGGACGAGCCACTGACAAGCAGGGTTACGGATGTCCCCTCTTGGCTGCTGGGGGCCACGACAGGGCCAGCATCGGTCAGTCGGGAGAAGTCAGAGCTCAAGCGCTTGCTTTTTCCTCACGATAGCAACAGGCTGGTGACCAGAAAGCTGGTTGTCCGTTCTCACCGCCCTTTGCCTAGAGCTGCCCTTTGGGATCTTCTTGGTTTAAGGGGGAGGAGCAGCTTCTATGACGGCAAGATGTTGGCAGCCCCGGGACTTCTTGTGAGTGACTTCTTCTGAGAAGAGACCTGCTTCTCCCAATGGAAGCCATCTTGGATGACTTCCTTTGGAGACTCCTGCTTGGCTCCTCCTTTACTAGGGAATTGCTCGACGGCTCTGGGAGGGGGTGGGAGGAGAGGAGAGAAAGAACATGAATCGTGGAACCATGGAACAATATTCTGAAGTCATTAATTAAATACATTTTTCTAAGAAAAAAGAAGTAATTGTCAGATCTCGAGCAAAAATGTAGACTACTATTTGGCCATGGCTGAACCTGGACAACAAAGTGGGAAAGTCCAGAGTGGAAAACTTGGTTGTGTAAACGAGTCAATGATCAGGCTGAAAACTCGGGAATTCAAGCAGGCTCCAGGCTTTGCTCAAAAGGGCCAAGAAATCTCTGTTGGACAAGGATCCTTCCGCCATTTTTAGCCACTTTCCCAGGAGATGATTTGCCTGTTGTCTGAAGCTTCCACCATCCTACCAGAGATGTTCTCCTCTCTTGGGTGTACTGACACGGGCTCGCTTCCCCTTATGGCTTTACTTCTTTCTCCTCCCTTTTCTTCCTGGCTCCTTTTTCCAGTGCCTCAAAGGCAGCTCATGGGTCTTCAGTTCCTCATTTGAAGCAGATTCTTTGGAATTCTGGGATATGGTAGAGCAGCCAATTCTAATAGGAAGAAGGCTTGTCACAGTGGAACGTTCTATGGAGGCCTGTGAGGTCCTTCCTGAAGCTTCTGTCCTCTGGGGTTAGGGAGCCGCTCTTCATCTTCCTTCCCTTTCTTTGCACAGCCGAGGCCTCAGACGCAGAGCTGGGAACCTCCCTGCCTCCACGTGAGCACGCCTACGACCCGCCTCGGAGAGGAGGACCAAGGCCTCCTGGAGTGTCCGTGGAAGGGAGAGAAATAGCCTGGAGGACGTCAATGATAGTGGAGCTGCGATTGTGATCTTGGACTCCGCTCGTAAAAGAAGAAGGAAGGCGGCTAACAAGGCACCAGAACCAGCCTGGCAGGAAGCCACCAGCAGGTGAACTTGATGGGAAGCCCCACAACAGCAGGCAGCCACTCCACTGCCATGCGCCCCGCGTCAGAACCGGAGCTGAGCCTTTAGAGCCAGTCCCTTGACATGTCCGGGGAGAGCGTCACTTCCCCTCAAAGGGTGGGTGGGGAGGGAGAAGAGATTTCCGCCTCGTCAGCCTCTCTGAGCCTGCTTGCAACACGTGTGCAGTTGGGCAACCCCAATCCTCGAGAGACACAGATCTCATCCAAGTCCGGGGATGAGGGAGGCTCGGAGGGCCTCGACCGCCTGCTTCAGACGGGCCTACTCCAGTACAGAAGCTCAGTTAGAGAAGGGCCAACCCAGAGCAAAGATGAAGGCGATTGAGAAATAACGGGGGGCCGGCAGGGAACGTCTCTAAGGGAGAGAAAGTGACCAGACCACCGTAGAAAGCGGCCATCACTGCGGCAAGTCTTTGATCAGCGGATGATAAAAGTCAATGATCAATTCAACGTGGGTGACCCCTAATCCCGCCCAGTGTTTCCAAAGAGAAACACCAAATGAAGCAAAGGGATGAAGAAATAAGGAAAAAAAGTGGCATTCTCACAGGAAACTACACGCTCACCCCCCCCCCCCCAGTGGGACAAGAGAAGGCTGAACCCTGTGAAAACACCGGAGAGTCTCCAAGTCAAAGATTCTCTGAAAAAGAGAAGAGCAGAACTGGAAGGAGGAGGAAAATCCATTGAACAAAGTCCAAAGAAAATGATGCTAGTTCAGCTAGATAGTGGACTGGATCAAATGTTGGACTTGGAATCAGGAAGATCAAAAGATGAGGCCCGCCTTAGACCCTTCCACCCTTACCCTCACTCGTCCTCGGTTTCCTCATCTATCATAACACTCACTTGGAGAGCCATTATCGTGAAATAAATATCCATGAATTTCATTGTAAACCTGACAAAACCATTTCTATAGATGTTACTTCTTCTCATTGGAAGATTTAATGAGATTTCCACAAAATAGGGACATTGCATTTGAAGATAGGGTGTCAAGTGAGAATGGAGGGACTGTCTACGCTCCAGAAGATGAGGATAAAAACCTCTTTTTACTACGTGTCAGGAAATCACAGTGGAAAAAGTCTCAGAAATAGGAGTGAAATTTCAAGTACAGACAGAGAATCCAGACAACACGTCCAGCTTGCAGGTAGCCAGACCCCCCCCCCCCCCCGAGAATAAACAAGAAACGATTTCAATTCCAAGGAACTGAATCGGGATGTTGTTGCTATTTAGTTGTGCCCACCTCTTCAAGATGCCAGTTGGGTTGTTCTGGGCAAAGATACTGGAGTGAGCTGCCATTTCCCCCTCCGGCTCATTTTACAGATGGAGAATGGAGGCAAACAGGGTTAAGTGAGCTGTTCAGGGTCACACAGTAATAAGCTAATAAGTCAGAATAGCACAAAATAACTCGTCTGTGAATTACAGAATAATAGAATTTAAGAATCAGAACATCAGACTAACAGTCCACCCACCATACAAAGGGAATATGCAAAAGTTATTATCCAGAGGCAGGGAGGTGGCTCAGTGGATAGAGAACCAGGCCTGGACATGGGAAACTCTGGCTTCAGATCTGACCATAGACACTTCCTAACTGGGTGACCCTGGGCAAGTCACTTGGACCCCAATTGCCTCTTACTAGTCTTCTGCCTTAGAACCAATACAAAGAATTGATTCTAAGATGAAAGGTAAGAGCTTTTAGTTATTATTCTTCACTACTTTTAATTATTATTCATACTCTTGAAGCAGACAAAGATCTATAGTCCTATGAAGAGGGAATCCGGAAACCTGGAAGCCTCCAGATAGCCTTAGAGGCTTGAGCTTAACATAGCGCATTATACTTGTTAAATACTTGTGAGGAAATGACTCCACCATAACAATGGAATGTACCCCCATTCTGCAGTAGCACTAACTGCCTATCTGCCTCTGTTAGATGATGCTTGCTTGCTTCTGCTAAACCTTATAAGGAAATGTATGTATGGAATTGTTTGAATCCACCAGCTTCCTGCCTATCTGAACTCCTATAAATTCTGTGTGTAACCCCTGCTCAGGCTGACTCTCATTAAGAGGGCGTCCTGGCCAGTGAATAAAGGTTCCAATAATTGGAACTTCTCGTGTCTGGTTGTTGTTGCATGAAGTGCTCCCCTTCCCTCGGTCCAAAGTGTCCCCAAGAGCAATAATCTCCCACCTCTCCAGACAGCTTGTGTGAGAAAGTTACCACTTTGAGGAAAACGTTTTCTTGACAAGAAGTTTCAATTGATCACTTTGTTTTTTTTGTGCTTTGAGATTTTAATTTTATTTTCAGTCTATTAATTTCTTTTTGAATAGCACCTTAATTTGTAAACATGTCTGTCGGCATTCCCTTCTCCTTGCCCCCAGTCCAGAAAGCCGTCTTCTCATAACAAAGCTCGGAAACAAGCCAAAGGGATCTCTTCTCACTTCTCCACTTTGCTGGTGGTTCTTTTCCTCTTGAGATCAAGCAGAACAGCTTCAATCTCTCTTCCACTCAACAGACCTTCCAATACTGGAAGCAGTTAACACGTTCTCCCCAGGCTTCCTTCTCTAAGCTAAATGTGCACAGGTCCTTCAAGGGATAATCCTGGACTTGGAGCCTTTCACCATCTCGGTTGATCGGGAAAAATAAAAGGAAAAACTTGGATTCTGGAATGTAAATTCCAAACCACAAACTGTAAAGCTGAGTGTAATCATCAAGGGGGAAAGGAACATTCAGCAAAAGAAACTCATTTTAGTTAGTTCTTCAAAATGCTTCAAACAGGAGAAGGAAGGAAGAAAGGAAGGAAGGAAGGAAGGAAGGAAGAAAGAAAGAAAGAAAGAAAGAAAGAAAGAAAGAAAGAAAGAAAGAAAGAAAGAAAGAAAGAAAGAAAGAAAGAAAGAAAGAAAAAAGTAAGGAAGGAGGAAAGGAAGGAAGGAAGGAAGGAAGAGAGAAAGAAAGGAAGGAAGGAAGGAAGAGAGAAAGAAAGGAAGGAAGGAAGAAAGAAAGGAAGAAAGAAAGAAAGGAAGGAAGGAAGGAAGGAAGGAAGAAAGAAAGAAAGGAAGGAAGGAAGGAAGGAAGGAAGGAAGGAAGAGAGAAAGAGAGAAAAAAAGAAAGGAAGGAAGGAAGAAAGAAGAAAAGAGAGAAAGAAAGAGAGAGAAAGGAAGGAAGAAGGAAAGGAAGGAAGGAAGGAAGAAAGAAGGAAAGGTTTCTATGACAATCAAAGGCTAAATAGTGAAATGAATCTTTTAATGCATCTAGGCTGCAGCAGATGCTGAGTGTGCGCTGCTGAGAATCGCCAGAATCTGCTTTAAAGACTGAACATTACGGTTATGGAGAGATATTGAGACAAAGAAGAAAGTGAAAAAGCCAAAGAACAAATGAGATGCGTGTCCAAATCAGCACGAAAGTAGGAAGAAGCAGGAAACCAACAGGTTAACGATGCAAGATTTCCTGCCTTTGGTAGGAAACTGGTATTGCAGATGCTTGGACGGCCCAGAATTCCTCCCTCCGAGGGAGAACTGGTCCAGCAGAAGAATGCTCAGGATTTAAAGGCTGCCCAGCAATGGCTAACTTGAGTTTTGCAGCTGTGATGGAATAAGGGGAAGACACTGGGAATGAGCAGGACAAAGAAGGGAGAAAAGGGAAGGGCCACCCCGCCACCTTGTGTTCCCGTCGAGTTCTGTGGGTTTGTGTGTGCTAATAAACTGACTGGTGGAGCTTTTCAAGTAACCAGCATTTACTTCTCTCTCTGAGCTCCCCATGAACAGAAAAAGAGAAAACTGGCTTCATTGTACAATATATCTGGCCACACAGCCTCTACCTGTATGCTGTCTGTGTCTTTCCATCTACGTGGAAATCTATGCAGAAAGACTTCCCACGTTGGTGATGGCCACGCACAGATCAGCCATAGATTTCTCGTTCTCGGCCTAGAGTCTAGCGTGTCTGTTTGAAGACACGGACTAGGCTTTGTCCTCACTCCCCGGAACTGTGCCCGGCAGTGGCTAATCCAAGCTCTTTAGCTTTTCACGGTCCTTTTTATTCATAGGCTGATCGTTATTGTGTCATTCGCTGCCCTGCCTCTTTTCACTCCACTCAGCATCGGTTCAAGCAGGCCTTTCCACCAGTGTCAAAGTTCCTTTTGCCACATAATCTTGACAGCCTTAGTTTCCTGGTAATGAAATAGAGACCAGAATAGCACCCACTTCGCTGGATCACCTTGATGAAGCCACGACAGAACCACGCAAGCTCTTGTAAACCTTCAAGGCACCACAGAAGTGCCAGTGACTAGAATGACGGCCATGGTGGTTGCCGTTAGCAGCGCAGCTTCCAGGCACATCTTTGCTGGGGCCCCAAGTCACACTTCTCCCAGCTGTTCCACCCTAAGGATTAGCTCCGGGGCCAGCAGAGCCTGGAGATCCCAGAGATAATCAGGGAGCCTGGGTTCAAGGGAGAAAAAGACTGCCAGCATGTGACAGCAGCAGGGAAAGTTGATGAGGGGAAGGCAAAAAGCAGGACCAGGTGCTGGGAAAGAATGTCCCCACGGGGCTCCAACTGCCTCCTTCATTCTGTTTCCAGGAGTCAGGGTCCTGGAAAGAATAGGAGAGACAGAGACAGAGACAGAGAGACAGAGAGACAGACAGAGAGACAGAGAGAGGGAAAGGGAAGGAGGGAGACAGAGAGACAGACAGAGAGAGAGACAGAGACAGAGATAGAGATAGAGAGAGAGAGGGAGGGACAGACAGACAGACACAGAGAGAGACAGAGAGATGAGGAAACCGAAGCAGCCAGAGGTTCCGTGACTTGCCAGAGACCAAAGTTT
This sequence comes from Monodelphis domestica, assembly GCF_027887165.1. Classification (NCBI taxonomy): domain Eukaryota; kingdom Metazoa; phylum Chordata; class Mammalia; order Didelphimorphia; family Didelphidae; genus Monodelphis; species Monodelphis domestica. Next base: position 622,357 of record NC_077233.1, read on the forward strand.
GTAGGTCCTGCTTGACAAATTACTTGTGGGTCACGAACTGGGGTGAGAGAGATGGCTGGGATCGGGAGGGCCAAGAGCCAGACTTACGGACAGACACGGAGTCCTCTTGCGGATTTCTGTATTGATCCCAGGTAGCTCTTTCTAGCTGGTTGGGCCAGGCGGAGGGGTTCGATCCCTCGCACCGGAAGTCAGTGGTGAAAAGGATGGAAACAGTGGGTGTGGATGACCTGGGTGGCTCGGAACAGAGTTTTCTATAGGAGCTGACATGTGACCCAGAGCACTCTCTGCTGTCCTCCCAGAATTCCCACCCCAGTAATTCTTAGACAAACATTCAACATGGGGGGGGGGGCGGTGAATTCTCACGCCGAGGGCAAGCGCCCGTGCCTGACTGTCTCTGAGCTGTGGCCACCCAGAGGCTGGGGCTCCCTTGTCACTCCTGGGGGCTACAGAGGCGATCAGGGCTCCAGGCTCCGCCCCTGCCACTGTGCTGCCCATGGGCCCAAGTCCTTTGCTTTGATTCTCCCCCTGCGCCTGTTGAGAAGTCCATTTCCCTTGGGGAGGCTCTCATTGGTGGAAGATTTTCCTCGGCCTGACCTTGGTCTTGACCACTGATCCGGCAAGCCTGGCTGCTCCCCTCCGGCCCTCCCCCGGCCTTTGGCCTCCTAACCCGGCTCTGAGCCCTCCTCGGACCTCAGATGCTCTTGCCCTCTGCCCTACCTCCTCGCACGGGGAGCCCAGGCCGTGGCACGGTTCCTCAGCTCTGGAATGACCAGGGAAGGGCGGCAAGACCTCTGCCCGGCCTGCAGCTCTGGGACCCAGCAGGCTTGTCCTCCTCCAGGTCGCCGTCACTGGCGTCTGGCCTGCTCAGGGGCGTCTAAAACAAAGACGTCCTTTGCAGGGTCCGGCCCGGAAGACGCCCTGTCGCTGAGAGCTGGCCAGCCCTGGCCCAAGCGAGGGCTGGTCCTCATCCTGAAGCATCATGGGAAAGGCCGGCTTCCTCCTTGGTGCCTTCTGCTGGGTCCTCTGTGGAAGAGCCTCAGGCTTTCTGCTGGCTCTGAGCACTCCTCGGGCTGCTCTTGCTCCTCTGTGGGCCGTCCTGGCAGCCGTCGGCACGCAGGCAGAGCCCAGGCCTTCTCTGGGCGGCTCTGGAGCTCGGCCTCTGAAGCAGGCCTTTCCCATGAGCCCCGGTCCGGGGTGGCCGTCCCTGCCTCTTCTGGCCTTTTCTAAGTCAGCGTTTCCTGCCAACACGCGTCCCGGCTCGACCCGCCACCTCCGAGAGCCCGAGGACAGAGCCAGGCCTGGGCACGGGAGGCTCACCCGGAGGAAGAGGCTGCTGGCCTCCCTCCTGGGCCCTGGCCCAGGCACCGATGGGATCCCGCGGGCCGTCGCACAGCGCAGGGCTAGGCTGGCTCTCAAGCTTGTCAGGAAGGCCGACAAGCAACGGAGCTCCGGGCCGTCGGGAGAGTTGAAAGCATCCGGCCGGGGAAGGCGTGGGGTGGAGGGAGCCCCGGAGGGGGGCCTCCCAGAGCCGGAGGCCGGCGGCCCTGTGGCCCATCTCCTGGCTGGGCGGCCCCGGGCCGGACCCCCTCTCGGCCCGAGAGCCGGGACACGACTTCCGCAGCTTCCCTTCTCTGGAGCGGCCTCATCACCCTCCCCTCGCAGGGATGAGGCGGCCGCGTGTCTGGAGCTCCGCCGGTAAGGCCCACAGGGCCAACATGTGGTCGTGGTCACGGCTGTGATCAGAGTCCTTTGTGGTGAGGAGAAGCAGAAATGACTTGGCCAAGGCCACACGTGTGACCTCCGAGGTCCTGTCTGCCACACCCCACTGAGGGCCAGGAGGGAAGCCCTCGGGGAAGCAGGGCAGAATCCAGCCCTGGATAAATAAGGGAAACCGGCTCAGCCCAAACTCCCTCACGGCTGTAGCTTTGGGATGGGATCCCTGATCCACGCTGACGGGGCCACAAAGGCCAAGGAGAAATGGGCCGAGCCGGCCCATGTTCCTGGGCCCTGACCTGGTCCCTCCCCTCGGATGGGAAAAGCACCCAGCCCGAGTGTTGGAGGACTGCCATCTGCTTCTGTCAGCCCACTGGGAATGTGGGGCCAGCCTTGGGCCCCTCCCCTGTCCAAGGCCGGAACTAGATGCCCCCTGGAGGAACACTTCCTGGGGCTCAGAGAGACGGAGCTTCCAGAGGCCGGTCCTCTCCCCTCGGCTGAGCCCCCCGCCCCCATCCCACAGATTCCGTCTGCCTCGACAGGCTCCTCGTGTCTGGGCCTTTTGGTGCTCCTGTAACGTGGGGACGAGAGCTGCCCCCACAGCCTTGCTGGAGGCGACCTGTGGAGCTCAGCGGCCGCTGGCTTCTTCCTGGCGCCATCCGGGCTCTTGTGGCCTTGCCAATAATTACTGTACATTAATTTTGATGAGGCAGGAGACGCTCTGTGAGTCTTGACTTCCTGCCAGGACAATCAAGAGGGAGCCGAGGGGTGGAAAGGCAAATGTCACCCGCCAACCTCAGCGAGGAAAACGCTCCTTAGAAACCACTGGGAAAAGGGAGATTTGTTTTGGGGCGAGGACTAAGGACGCCTTTGTTAGCGGAGCCAAGCCCGCAGGCAGAGGCAGAGGGCTGGTCTCCTGAGGAGCCTCCATCCCCAGAAGTCTTGCCCGCACCTTCCCCCTGAATGTGTAGGGGAAGGGGTGGAGGCAGGGAGGCAAGAAGTCAGGAAGGAAAGGAGAGTGTCAGGGAGGCAAGAAATGTGCTATCTATGATGCACAGGCATAGGTGCATAGCCACACATTCCAAGCCCTTTCCCCCCAGCCCCCTCTTGCCTTTCCAGTCTTCTTACCCGTTACTCGCCAATATACAGTCATTAACCAAGGACATTGGCCTCCTGGCCATCCCATGCACAAGGACACTCCAATGAATGACCTCCCAGCCTCCTACTCACAACTAAAATCCCACCTCCTATGGGAAGCCTTCCCTGCTCCCTTAACTCCATCGGCTTTCTTCTACTGCTTCCAATTTATACCATATGCTTGCTTTGCAGATATTCATTCACATGCTATCTCCTCCATTAGTCTGTAATCTTCTTGAGGGCAGGGACTGCCTTTTGTTTCTTTTTCTGTCTCTAGGACTTAACACAGTGCCTGGCACATAGTAGATGCTTAAAATGTGTATTGAATTGGATCAAAATTCCTTCTGATTTCTCACTTCATTTTTATACTTCTCTTCAGTCTTGGGCTTGAACATCAAATTTTCTCTTCAGCTCTAGCATTTTCGTCAGGAATGTTTGAGAGTCCTCTATTTCGTTAAATAGCCATTTCCTCCCAAAAGAATTAGCTTCACTTTCCTGGAGATGATATTTTTGGTTGTAATTTTAGCTCTCTTGCCTTCCAGAATATCATAGTTCCAGCCCTCTGCTCTTTTTATAATGGTAGCCACTAAATCTGTGAGCTCCTGACCGTGACGCCATTGTATTTGAATTGTTTCTTTCTGGTTACTTTCAGTATCTTCTCCCTGACCTGGGAATTTTGTAATTTGACTATAATTTTCCTGAGAGTTTTCATCTTGCTGTCTCTTTCAAGAGATAATCAGTGGATTCTTCTAAATTTCTATTTTATCCTCTAGTTCTAAGACATATGGGCAGTTTTCTTTATATGTTATTGAAATATGATCTCAAGTGTAAAGGGTAATACCATAAGCGAATTAGAGGAACTTGGAATATTTTACTTGTAATATTTATGAATAAAGGAAGAATTTATGACCACACAAGAGACAGAGAGTATTCTAGGATATAAAATGGATAATTTTGATTATATTAAATTAAAAAGGTTTTGTGCAAACAAAACCAATGCAACTGAGATTAGAAGGAAAGAAAAAAGCTGAGAAAAGATTTTTATCATTATCTCTGATAAAGATTTCATTTCTCAAATACATAAATGAGTCAAATCTATAAAATATAAGTTATTTCTCAGCTGATAAATGGTCAAGTATATAAATTGGCAGTTTTAAAATGAAGAGATCAAAGCTATCTACAGTCATATGAAAAAATGATCTAAATATCTTTTGATTATAAGAATACACATTATAACAACTTTCAGGAACTACTTCACACCTATCAGATTAAGCAAAATGAGAGAAAATGAAAATGATGAATTTTGGAAGAAATGTGGGAAAATGGGTTCTGTTGGAGAAGTTGTGATTTGTTCCAACCATTCTGGAGAGCAATATGCAACTATGCCCAAAGGACTTTAAAACTGTGCATAAGAGAAATCGATCTTTATCCAAAGAGATAAAAAGGAAAAGGACCTATTTCTACAAAAATATTTATAGCAACGATTTTCTGGTAGCAAGGAATTAGAAATTGAGAGGAATGTTTATCAGTTGGGGAATGACTTAAATTGTGGCATATGATTATAATGGAATACTATTGTGCTATGAAAACTGATAAGAAGGATCATTTCAGAAAAACTTGGGAAGACTTATATGAACTGATGTAAAGCAAAGTGAGCAGAACCAGGTAAATATGATATACAGTAACAGCAATATTGTATAATGATCATTTAGTTATTACTTATTACTTATATTATATATTATATATATTATATATATATATTACTTATATTATATATAATTATATACATATTACTTATTCTCAGCATTGCAATTATCCAAGACAGTTTCAAAGACATATGATGAAAAATGCCATCACCTTGAGAGAAAGAGATGATGGAATTTAGATTTTACTTTCTATCCATCCATCATTATCATCATCATCTTCTTCTTCCTTCTTTTCTTCTCCTCCTTCTCCCTCTTCCTCTTCTTCTCCTTCCTTCCTTCCTTCCTTCCTTCCTTCCTTCCTTCCTTCCTTCCTTCCTTCCTTCCTTCCTTCCTTCCTTCCTTCCTTCCTTCTTCCTCCCCCCTTACCTCCCATCTTGGAATCAATACTGCATATTGGTTCTAAGGCAGAAGAGCGATAGGGGCTAGGCAATGAGGGTTAAGTAACTGGCCCAGGGTTGCCCAGCTAGGAAGTGTCTGAGGCCAGATTTGAACCCAGGACCTCTCATCTCCAGGCCTGGCTTTCAACCCACTGAGCCACCCAGCTGTCCATTTCTTATAGTACAATAGTATTCTATCACCATCCTATACTACAACTTGTTCAACTATTCCCAAATGGATGGGCGGCTCCTCAATTTGGAATTCTTTGTGGGCACAAAAAGAGCTGCTCTAGACATTGTTGTGCCCGTGGGCCCTTCTGGGTCAGTCAAAGGGTATGCACACATTTATAGCCTTTGGAGCAGAGTTCCAAATTGCTTTCGATTGTATTCTATTTTTATATCCATGATGAATTGTTTTATTCTATTAGGACTGTTTTTCAGCACAATCTCTTTCATTGATGGTTCCCTGATGAAAGAGAACATTTTCACCAGAGCTGGACTGCTGAAGCGGCTGTCTGATGGACGGGCTCTTCTGCTCTCATTGTTCCCTGCTTTTCCATTGGGCCAAAGATGGTGAACTTCCTGCTCTTCTCACTGGGTTCCCAGTGAGTCCTTGTTGTCCATCGAAGGTCAGCACCATTTCCACCTCAGTAGCTCCTCCCTTTTGCCCAGTTGCATGGCCCTTCTCTGGTCCTCTCCAGTTCCTAGCCATCACTGGGCGTGGCCAGTTCTCTCTGCTCTCTAGCTCGTGCGCCTGAGCACGCGTGGTCTTTAGTGCTTGGTGAGGGAGGCTTAGGGCTACTTCCTCACTTCTCTAGATTGTATTTGCCTCTCCGCCATCTTTGTTGTCCACGTGTCCATCTCAGGAAAATTCTTTTTAGAAAACCGATCAACCAATGAATAGCGTATATTGAACAAAGGAAAACCACGATGCGATGCGGTCTCCCTCCTCCAAGAGGTCGTGCTCATTCATGAGGGTGTTCGGGAGCCGAGTCGTTCTCCTTTCTCCCCTCTGCTCCTTGTCGTCTCTCAGGCCGACCTGAGGACGGGCCTCGCTCTTGCTGTGGTGTCTGGAATAGCTTTCCTGTCCCTAATGTGGCCACCGAAGCCTTTTCTTTTCCTCAGAGGTCCCGTTTGGCCGCAGGGCTCTCTCGCTCCCTGAGACGGAATGATTTCACTCCCGCTGGCCTCCCTTTGCTTCTCTATTTGCATTAAACCCACTTTTGGTGGCATTAAGTCTGAATTCATCGAGGCAGAAATGGTGAGGCCTGGAAGAACAAGGTGTCCTCGAATTCGGAGGCAAACACAAAGTCTGACCCTTCGGTCCAAGGTGAGGCTGAGAGGCCGGAGCAGCAGGGAGTGACGGTGGAGAAGAGCCATCGCCTAGCTCCGCAGGGGTAGAAAATCCATGTAATTCAGGCCATCGATGAGACCTGGAACGCTGCGGCCCCAGCAAGCGATGGGGGGGGGGGGGGGGGCCCAGGGCAAAGCGCCCTTCTTTCTGTGATAGCCAGGCCCCAAAGGGACAAGACAGTTGGAGTCGTTGTTGAACTGCCTGCACGTCGGCCCTTTTTCTTCCTCCTTGGAATCATCCCCAGAACCTTCCTCGAGAGCTTCCCATTTCTCTGGAGCTGCGGCCCCCCAAGGCTTCCTTCTCTCCACTTTCTCTCTGCGTCCCTGAGGAGGCCGGGCCATCAGGGAGGTGAGCCTTCTCGCAGAAATCCGTGGCCAGCAGCCACTGCCGGGTACCCTCTCCAATTCTGACGAAGGCGAGCCGTGAACCTGCAGCCGAGATGCTTTGCATCTCTGTTTCAAGGGGAAGAGAGGGAGAGTTAAGAGCTGAACAGATGGAGAGAGGGAGAAAGGAAGGGGGATGGGAGGGACCTCTGGCTCCCCCTTCTCTTCAGGTTTGTGCTCATCATCCGTTTGGTCCCCTCGCCTTGGTGGGGGTCTCCACTGCACGTGCCCCGTCTTCCCAGCACTGGCCCCAGACGCGCCGCATCCTGCAGATTGTCTCCTCCAGCCCATGCATGCCCTAGAGGAGCACATCTCCTCGCTCCATGGCGCTACCACCCATGTCTTTGGGGGCTCCTCTGGAAGAAAGACGTCCGGGGAATATAAAGTCACCGAACTGAGCAGGGTGATCCAGGCCGTGCTAAGCGGGACAGAATTTGACTTCTGAGGGCAGTTGAGGAAGCATCTTGGACGTGGGCAGCACGATGCTAAGCTTATTCTAGTGGTCCAAACTTGGGATCCTCTAAAATGGGCACAAGGGGAGGCAGCCAGCCGAGCGTTCCGGCATCGTCTACCCCAATGGGGACGAGACTGGCAGGAGAATGTGGGCTCCTCCTTTCCTCTCCTCTCCTCCTCTGCTTCTCTTATCTCCCCGCAGGTGCCACAGAGCTCTCCCTCCCACAGTAGGGGCTTCATGAGTGTTTCTTGGACTGAGTGGAATAAAGGAAGGTCCCTCTGTAGAGTTTAGACCTTGAATATCATCAGACCAGAGAAAGGCTGAGGCCCAACTGGGCTCCCCGCTTCTGACTGCAGTGGCCAGGAAACTGGGCTTGAGCAAAGCAAGGGCAGCACTTGAGGCAGCCGTGGTACAGCGGATAGAGTGCTGGACTTGGCCCCAGGAAGCCCCAAGTTCAAATCCAGCCTCAGGCAGTGGGCCATTGTGTGATGCTGGAGGAGAGGCTTGAGCCCTGCCAGCTTCCGGTTCCCCCTTTGGGATGTGGCCCTCCAGGGCTGTTGGGAAGGTCAAATGAGATCGCACCAACCCTGGAGTGTCCGAGAAACGGGGCTCTTCTTGTGCCACCCCGTGGAGGCGATTGAGTAGTCGTCTGGGGTCCAGTCAACGATTGCCCTCCATAACCTTGTCCACAAGGCCCGGCCTTGGCTCAGAGGCCTTCAGTGATGGAGAGCCCCTTCCCCTCGGGCGGCCCAGTGCCCTTCAGGAGGCTCTTTGTCTCCCGAGTGCTAGATTCTGACGGGCCAACCCGGAAGCAGCAGGACAGGCTTGCCTAGCCCTAACCTGTCACTAGGCTAAACTTCTGCCCCGCCGGGCCTGGCCTGCACGTGCCTCACCTTCCCGTCCCGGTGCCGTGAGGTCGGCCCAATTGGAGCAAGCCCAAGGCTAGGCGGACGCCACGCTTGCTAGCGTGTCCGGCCCTCCTTCGGGGCTCCTCCTCCTGCCCACGGTTCTGCCCTGAGCCCACCGTATGCTCGCTGCCATGGGCAAACCCGGCGTCTGCCATGTCTGTCTGGCCTTCTCCAGCACTAGCGCTCCTCTTCCGCTTTGGCCCAGCCCCCACCCGGCGCCCTCCAGCAGGGAGGCGGAGCCTCCATCCACTCGCCTGCAGGGGTCCAGGGTTCCGCCGTTCACCCCCTTGGAGTCCTCCGAACCCTCCTCTCTCTCGAACCCGAGCCAGAGCGGCCACGCCCTGTCGCTCTTCCAGAGGCCCCCCCACCCCCCCGCGGCCCCTAGCCAAGAACAAGGAGACAGCCAGCGAGGGAGGGAGGCAGCGGGCACCGGAGAACCCAGCCTGGCCTGGACGCTGCTCTTTCCGGTCTGATGGCCAGGCGGTTCTCAGGCAAAGTTATCTGCGCCGGCCACGGACAGACGCCTCAGTGCCGCCCTGCACCCGCCCAGTCCTGGGAGCGTGTCTGGCCCGAAGGCCAGCCTGGAGATGGACCGGCTGCGCCACCCAGTGAGCCGAGGGGCCTTCGCACAGGCCAGTGAAGGTGGCAGGAGGCGGGGCTGGGGCGGGGCGCAGGCAGGGTCACCGCCAGGCCTCTTCCCTCCCATCGGCCTTCGGGATGCCTCCTGGGGCGGCCCCGTACTCGGAGGCCTTCTGGTTCCTGATTCCTGCAGGCCTCCCGGGACGGGCCTTTGGGGGTGGCGGGAGGCCCGAGCAGAGGCCCGCCATTCACACAGAGCCGAGGGCCGGTTTGGTGACCAAGAGGGCGCTCTGGTGGGCGGCGGGGAGGGCGCGAGGCCAAGAGGAAAGACGGGGACGCCGAGGCAGCCCTGCCAGGCCACAAGGAAAGCAGCCCAAGCCCCGCCTCCCCACGGAACTGAAGAGGCGTTTAGGGCTCCCGGCCCTCCCCTCTGGTCCGCGGCTGTCAAAGGGGCCATTTTGCGGAGGGCTGGCTCTAGGCCGGCCTCCTCTCACGCAAGTCCGCCATTGCAGACCTTGTCCAGCCCTCCGGCCCCAGGGCTGGTGCCCACGTGGACAGGGGCGGGGCCGTCACCCCACCCTGCTGGCCAGGGGCAGATCCAGCCGTGGGCGCTCCGCCTTTGTGTTCAATCCGCTCCTCCTCATCCCGGGTTCTCCATTGGAGAGATGCGGCCACGTCAAGCCCCCCACCAAAGGCCTAGTGTTCAGAGGAGCTTCCCAGCATGCACCGGTGAAAGGGAGCCTGGCATCCCCGCCCCCGCTGCGTGCTTGGGGAGGAGCCTCGAAGAGCACTTTCAGCAGCTCGGCAGGCCGGCCGTTCGCAGAGATCTGGCGTGGCCAACGGCTCCCATATGGCAGAGACGAGCATCTTGACAGTCTTGTTGTCAAGGAGACACCCGCACACTGGAGCCGCCCAGGAGAGACGGCGGGGGGCGGCGCCAGAGCCAAGCCTGCGGCCCGCTTTGGCCCGTCTGCTGGGGGGCTTCGTAGCCCTCAGCATTCACCCGTGATGCTTCTGGGCCCGGCCTAGCTCACCTCCGCACGCAGGGGCTGCTCCGTCCCGTCACCCTGACGGCAGCGATTCCAGCTTGCGCTTTGCCCACAGTGGCCGCTGACTAGAGCACCACAACTCCTCCCTCCGGGCCGGAGCCTCGGGCTCTCCCTGGGTCCCCGTGGGTCCCTCGGGGCGCACACTCGGCCCAGGGTGTGTCCTGGTCAGCAGGGAAGCAGCCAAGGTGTCCGGGGAGGGCCGAGAGCTCCCGCCGCCCCTGGAGAAAGGAAGGGCCGCGTCCGGGGATGCTGGGAAGGAGAGCCTTTGCTTGTGAAATCATCCGCCGGAGGCCCAAAGTCGCCTGAAAGCACGGACAGAAAAGGACTCCCCCCACTGTTCCGAGGCAGGGACGTGCTCCATCTTGAGAGGCGAGTCTGCCCTCGTGACAAGGGGGGCCACGCTCAGCCTCACCTGTCCAGGCAGCCCACGGAATGGCCCCTCCCCAAGGACTCCCTTTCGGGTCCAAACGACCCCACTCGATCGCCCCCCAGAGGCCACCTCAGGAACACGACAGCCCCCACCCGAGAGACCCGCCCGTGCAGCCACTTCGGGAGCCCCTTTCCTCCAGCCTGGGCCCCCGATGCCGAGGACTCAGCCGCGGGGGAGCCATTGAGGGAGAGCCTAGTTGACCCTGAGGAGGTGAGATGGGGGATGCGCTCCCCCATCGGGGACGTAGCAAGGACTGCTGGGGACACGGCTCAGAGCATGACTGAAGCCCCGTCTTGACCGTCCCAGAGCCAGCCACGGCTTTTGAAGAGCTGGCGGAAATCGGGGCCAGGTGGGGCTGGGAGGGCAGCCACTGAGGATCAATGGCCCGACAGGAAACAGAATCCTGGGGGGGGTTTGGGGGGCACAGCCGGCCTGGACTCTATTCCTTTGGGAACAGAGACAGGAGGGGGGAAGAGGGGGTCCGATTCATGCCTTTGCCTTTTAGATGCGCCATCCTCTGTGGACAACCCCAGTCAGCGGGTTTGGGGCGGCTCCGGAAGGAGGGCTGGTCTTGGCCATTCGGCCTTAAGGGGCTCCTAACAAGGATAACGATGGCCCTGATGGCGAGACTATAGGATAGCGAAGGGAGGCTCGTGTGGTGCCCACTATGTGCCGGACTCTGTGCCCGTTTGATCCACGTAAGAACTCGAGAAGTCGGTCAGCCCCGTTTTATCGCTGAGGCACGTGGGGTTAAAGACAAAGGCTCCAGGACCTTCCCAGGATCATCTTGCTATCGAGTACCTGCAGGGATCCGAACTCAGGACTTCCTGATTCAAGGCCCAGCACCACCCACTGCTCCACCTCGCTGCCTTTTGGTTCAAGACGAAGGGACACAAGACTGCGTGCCGGGGCCACGGATGTGAGCCACGCCAGGCAAGCTGTGTTGCTGAGGAGGGGCTGGAGAAACCCCAGATCAGGTCGTTCTCTGTGACTCAGTGATGGCCATGCCAGGGCAGCATGAAGGAAGAGAGAGACGCCTCAGAGTTGGGGGGCTCCCATGCGGCTGCTCTGGGGGAATCGAGGACGGGCTCTCTCCTTCGGGCTCCCAGCAACAAGGAGAAGGGATCTCTCTCGCCCCCCAACACTGCTGATTGGGTCTCCTTTGCTGATGCCTTGCAGAACTCGGCCCTCGGAGCGCCTTTGCCCAAGCGCTGGGACTTGGGGGCCTCACGGGGGCTGGTGCCGGCGCTGGGACTTTGGGTGGTGGGTGTGGGGTGCTCTGCTTAGGCTTAGGCAGGGTCCCGGCCCCCATGCTGGCCACCCGGCCTGTAGACGAGGGGGTGGCTGGCACACGCTCCCCTGGGTGCAGCCCTACTTCCGGTTCCTCTAAGCTTAGCCCGTCAGAGACTCTGCCCGCCTTTCGACTTGTTCTCCCCAGGAGAGCCCCTCCCTCTGGCTCTTCATCGGTTCTGTGACTTCAGTCATTTGGAGGCTCCATTTGAAGGTTGGTTTGGGAGGATTCTTGGAACTGTGGCAGCTTTTGCTACTATTAAGCTACCATCTTGGCTCCATCCCTCCACCTTTTAGAAGAGGACAGTGTGTGTGTGTGCGCGTGTGCATGTGTGTATGTGCGTGCACATGTGCGTGCATGTCACGTGCCCATCCCCCCTCGCTGTGCCTGGCCACTCCTGGCGAGGGATCAGCCACGTGCTGGGCCGAGGGACGTCTCTGCCCTGGGGAGCTTTGCGCCCACTGCTCGGATGGGCTGAGCAGAGGCTGTGGACCAAGGGGGCTGCTAGGGGGAGGTTGGGCCGCGGCTCCCATCCTCCCTCGAGGGGGAGAGGTCCGCGGGAAGGGTGTCTCGGAGTCAGCGGAGCCTGGCCAAGATGGGAAGCAAAGGGAAGTCCACGAGGAGACCACCGAGGTCAGCCTTGGAGGTGGTGGGAGCCTGAGGGGGCCCTGGTGGGAGGTGGACAAGAGGCGCCTCGCAACGGACTTGCTGATTGTGCCTGAGGATGGAGTCCCAGGCAAGGGAAAACCCAGAGGCCAGGCTTCTGTTATCCGGAGCAGTGGAGCCACGAGGGGGACGAGCTGGGGGAGGGGAGGCCCACTGGGGATGGGGGTCTAGACGGGCAGAGAGGAAGGAAAAGGAGCCGCCATGGGCGCACCACTCTGCCCACATGGGGTGACCCCTTGGTAGTCCCTCGGGGCTCTGGTGCATAGCTGGGGGCCTTGGCAGGGCCTCTCCTGAAGACAGGCTGCTCATTACTTGCCCAAGGCCCCGGCCAGGAAGTTGTGCCCCCTGAACAAGAGAATCCCCTCCTGAACGTTGGCAGCTTCTCCCCTGGGTGGCCGGCAGGCAGTCACTGCGGGCCCCAAAAGAGGAGAACCGTTGGTGGGAGGCACCTGATCCTGAGCTGCTGGGGATGACCCGGGAGCTGGGCTGGGTCCCTGCTTTGGGACCAGAGCACGAGACGCGCCACTCAAACATCTGCTCCTCCGCAGTGAGCGATGGTGGCTGAGACCAGGGACAGGGAACAGCCTGGCTTGGGCGACACAGCAGGGGCCCGGGCAGCCGCTGCTCCAAGGCTCCCCCTCAAGGCTGTAGATGGGAAGGAAAGCCTCACATGCCCAGCACATGCCTAAAGGCTGGGAGACCTCCAGGGACCAAAGATCCAGCGAGGGCTCGTAGGCGGGCGAGGCAGAACGAGCCCCATTTCCCCATGAGATGGTGGGAGCTCGGAGGGCCGGCGATCCTTGGCTCAGTTCCGCGGCCCCCAGAGAGGAGCCGGGCTCTCCCAGGCCACCTCCCTGGCTCAGCCTCTGGGGCAGCCCAGCCAGCCCTCCTTGTCATCCTCTCCTGAATTCTTGCCCCTTCGTTGTACCCCTGATCGGGCTCTGCTCTGGTCCTCAGCCTTGGACCTCTCCCACCGCCTGTCCCTTCCTTCCCAAAGGTGGCGAAATCACGCTGCCGTTCTGACCCACTCCAGGCCCCAGCTGGGCCCTCCCGAGGCCAGGCATCCCTCCTCCTCCCTGCCTCAGTTTACAATGGAAGCCATTGCAGTGAATGACCCCTTCTCCCCTCTGCTTCATCCTCACCTGCTCCGATGCCGCCTCCTTTGTTTCTCTCCCATGATGAGGAAGCTGGACTCCTGACCATGGGCCGTGCCTAAGCCCTCTGCATGCCCCAGCGCGCGCCTCCAGCAGACTGGAGCCCCGGCCTGCTGGCTCCTGCCCTCCTGCCTCCAGACATGCCCATGTCCGTCCGATCCTCAAGCCTCCTCCCTTGATCTTTGCACCCTGGCCAGCGATTGTCTTCCATCTCTTCAGGCCTTCGTGGCCAAGCGCCAAGAAAAGGCGTCTCCACGATCTCTTCTGTTCCGAACGCCTCATTCACTGAAAATGCTCGCTCCAGTCACCAATGAGCTCCTCTTCAGATCCCCAACCTTCTGTCTCAGTAACAACCCCAAGAAATAAGGGCGGGGCCCAGGCTGCCAGGGTTCAGTGACTTGTCCAGGGCCACACAGCAAGGAAGTGTCTAAGGCCGGATTTGAACCTTTGCTGGATCATTTTCCAGATCACTCCCGCTAGCAACAGCACCACCTCACTTGGTTATCCCAGCGGGTTCCAGCTTATCTTGGCGGTCCTCAAAGCTACTTCCCTGCCTTCACCCCTCGGTGACTTCCAGCCTTGCATCTCGAATTGCTTTCCAGACATCTCAATGGCCACGTTAAACTCAACATGGCCACAGTAGAATTCGTTGTCTTGGCCTCTCTCTGTCTCTGTCTTTCTCTGTCTCTGTCTTTCTGTCTGTCTCTCCCCCCCTCCCTTTGTGTCTCTCTGTCTCTCCCCCCCTTTGTCTCTTTCTCTCTCCCTCTCTCTGTCTCTCTGACTCTCCCCCCTCCCTTTGTCTCTCTCTGTCTCCCTTCTTGTGTGTCTCTCTGACTCTCCCCCCTTTGTCTCTCTCTGTCTCTCCCCTCCTTTGTCTCTCTGTCTCTGTGTCTCTGTCTCTGTCTGTCTCTCTGTCTCTGTCTCTCTCTGTCTGTCTCTCTCTTTCTCTCTCTGTCTCTCTGTCTCTGTCTGTCTGTCTGTCTGTCTCTCCCCCCTCCCTTTGTCTCTCTCTGTCTCCCCTCTTGTGTGTCTCTCTGTCTCTCCCCCCTTTGTCTCTCTCTGTCTCTCCCCCCTTTGTCTCTCTCTCTCTGTCTCTCTGTTTCTGTCTGTCTGTCTGTCTGTCTGTCTGTCTCTCCCCCCTTTGTCTCTCTCTGTCTCTCCCCTCCTTTGTCTCTCTCTCTCTCTCTCTCTCTCTCTGTGTCTCTCTCTCTGTCTCTGTCTGTCTCTCTGTCTCTGTCTGTCTGTCTGTCTGTCTCTTTCTCTCTCTCTCTCTCTCTCTCTCTCTGTCTCTCTGTTTCTCTCTCTGTCTCTCCCCCCTCCCTTTGTCTCTGTCTCCCCTCTTGTGTGTCTCTCTGTCTCTCCCCCCTTTGTCTCTCTCTGTCTCTCCCCCGTTTGTCTCTCTCTGTCTCTCTCTGTCTGTCTCTCTGTCTCTGTCTCTGTCTCTGTCTCTGTCTTTCTGTCTCTGTCTGTCTCTCCTCCCTCTGACCATCTCTTGAGCACCTCATTCCTCTCTTTCTGGCTCTTTACTCTTGGCACATCCATAGGGCTGTTGGAACCTTCCCCCACATGGAGCAATACACGTCTCTGCCCCAGCTGACTTCTGGGACAAAACCGGACCCAGTGAGAGTCTAGCATCACCCATGTCATGCCCAACTTCCTTTGTTCCTCAGCACTGCAGTGAGCGCCGCTCTAACCCCTGACCTTTGCACGTGCCCTTTTCTTTTTTTAAGGTTTTTCTTTTCTTTTTAATTAATTAATTATTAAGACTATTTTCCCCTGGTTACAAGATTCATGTGCTTCCCCCCCCCCCCATAGCCAATGCGCCACCCACTGGGCTTTACATGTGTCAGTGATCAAGACCTATTTCCATATTCTTGATATTTGCACTGGGGGGATCGCTTAGAGTCTCCATCCTGTCATGTCCCCCCAACCATGTGATCAGGCAGGTGCTTTTCTTCCGCGTTTCCGCTCCCACGGTTCTTTCTCTGGATATGGGGAGCTTCTTTCTCCTACTTTCCTCAGGGTTGTCCTGGGTCACTGCACTGCTGCCGGTAGAGAAGTCCATTACATTCGATTTAGGCTCTATTTCGCTGGGGATGGGGCTAGGGAGAGAGCCAAGCTCCTCCACAAGTTTGTGTAGCCCTATTGGAGCATGGTAGCCAGCGGTGGAGATGGAGCTGCTGCAGGAGCACACTAGGGATTGGGGATTCGCCCTCTGTTAATTGGGTTTTTACCTCACTGAGGCTCTGGTTTCTTATTGTAGGGAGGTTTGAGAGGTCATGGATATCAGAGTATAGAGGCAAGACTTGAGTTCAAATCTAGCTCAGTTAGAATTAGTGGCCCTGGGCAAGTCACTTAACCTTCATTTGCCTCTTCAACTCCAAAGTGGGGATAGTCTTCTATCTTAAACCCTTATTTTAGACATTTCATTAGATTCCTAAGTCATTCTGGGATTTATTGCCATCTCTACCTAGTATATCTAGATCCTTTCCTTCATTTTTACTGGGGGCTTCAAGCTATTTACTTTTCTTTTTTGTTGCCATGTAAAACACACTTGCACATTGGACGCTGTTGAAAGAGTGAAGCCCTACATAACCCAACCCCCACATAAAACCAAAGGCAACCCCAACGGTTGCTTCTCTGGAGGGAGAGACCATTTCCAGTCATAAGTCTCTTGGGATTGTCCCAGATCATTGCACTGCAGAGAGCAGCTGAGTTTTCCCAGATAATCATCATATAATGTTATTGCATACAATGTTCTCCCAGTTCTGCTTATTTTGCTTTGCATCAATTCCTCCAGATCTTTTCAGCTTTTTCTAAAATCGTCCTGCTTTTCATTGGTCCTTCTTCTAGCACAATGGTGTTCCGTTACCAACATACCACAGTTTGTTCAGCCATTCCCCATTCACTGGACATCTCCATAATTTCCAATCTTCGCCACCACAAAAAGAGCCGCTAGAAATAGTTTTGTACAAGTAGGTCCTTCCCCCCCCCCCTTTTTTTATCGCGTTGGAATACAGACTCAGTAGTAGCATTACTGGATCAATGGATGGGCAGTTTTATAGCCCTTTGGGCATAGTTCCAAACTGCCCTCCAGAATGGTTGAATCCATCCACAACTCCACCAACAATGCATCAGTGTCCTGACTTTGCCACATCCCCTCCAGCATTTACCACTTTCTTTTTCTGTCCTATCGGGCAATGTGGTAGGCGTGAGGTGGCACCTCAAGCTCATTTGCTTTTAAGGTTTAAGACTTAGTGATTGTGTGACGCTATTTCTGGAGATGTTGCTTCTTCTCTCCCTATGGTTTATCCAGCGGGGATCTGGGCTTGTGTCCAGACTTTGTCTTTCGTTCCTTTCCCTTCTCCCCCATTTGTGGTAACTCGTTTCTGGCTCGTTACTCTTTCCCCGTCCTCGCTCTAGCTCCTTGTTTTCTCCTGCACTGACTCCCGAATCTGGGCACTTTGGTCTTCTTGGGCTAGGGTGGGGGGCACAACGGAATCGATGTCATGTCTTCCGACCTCTCTGAGTCAGTGAAAGCGAGGGTTCTAGACCCTTCCTCCGTGGCCTGCCCCCATTTCTGCAGGGCTCCCCCTCCCTTCTCCTGGCCACTCATTATCCCTCCATGCCTGGATGAACCTTTCAGGGGAATGGGTGACCCAGGCTGAGCCTCTGCTGCAGGCCAAAGAAGGAGAGAGGAGAGAAGCGGCTGCCCGCGAGGGCTTGGCAGACAGTTGGCATTAGGTGTGCCTGGTGAGCGATGAGGGGCAGCCCAGGGCTTCAGGCCACGTCTCTGCCGTGGTCTGTCGTCTGCTGCAGGCTGAGGTCCAACTTCCACTGATCTGACCAATGGGGGGCTCAAAACCAGGGCTCGGCCTTCCTCAGGCACTTGGCCCTGGCGGGCTCGGCGCCCCCCGGGATCGCTGCTCCCCAGGCCCTCCCAGCTCTGTGCTCCATGGAGCCTGCGCCGCCCTTGGCAGCACACGTTCTTCCTTTTCTAGAAATAGGAGCGTTGCTGCTCCGAGTTCCGCCGATTCGGGCACCTCTTCCTCGTGCCTGGCTCCCTGCAATCACGTTTCCTCCTCCCTGGAGGTGGCCAGATGTCCTCCCAGAAACTCCTTCTCGTGGTGGTTAGGTCACAGGCAGCGACTTTTCAGGAAAGCTTGTCAAGGAAGCTCCATCGACTCTTCTGGGATGGAGCAAGTCTGCGCTTTTTGTCCCCATCGTGCCACGGCTCCGGAAAGGAAAGGCCGAGGCCAGCGAGTGGCTCTTCCCACAAGCAGAGGGAGGCCGAGAGGGAACCCCAGGGGCTCCGCACTCCAAGGCAGGGGCTCATTCGCTTGTCAGTCGGTCAAGCCCTGCCAGGGAGACCAAGGCAGCAGGGCAGCTGGGCCAGGAGCACTTGCTTTGGGCTGGACTCTGCGTCCGTCCGTGTCTGCTTCTTCCCTCCCAAGCACGGCTGGGTGGGGATTTCAGTGGTTGCCTCCCCCGTGGCCTCCTCCTTCTTACTCGATGTCTTCTGCGATGGGCAGCAGGGCGAGTGCGGGGCTCCCTGCTTCTCTTCCTCCTCGCGCCCTCCTTGGAAGGGGAAACCGCGGGAACCTTCTCAAGGAAGGCTGAGGGGGACCAGGAGTCCCAGAAGGCGCCTCCCTCTTCTGAAGGAGTCCTCCCGGCGGTCCTCCTCCGGGCTTCCAAAGCCTCCTAGCAGCGTCGCGTGGAGTCAGTGTTTTGTCCATTGTCCGCTCCTAACTGTTCAGTTAGCACAACAACCGCTGCTCAACCCTCTCCCATGGGCAGACCATCCAGCAGTTAGGGGAAGCTGGGCTGCTACCCAGAAAAGACGATGTAGCTCAGTGATGGTGAACATTTTGTGACCATGTGCTGTACCCCCCCCCCCCAGCCAGACTGTGTGCAGTGCCCCGCCTCAATCACATGCCACCCCCCTCACCCCCATGCAGCCCCTTGTCCCAAACAGGGGAGGGAAAATGGAGGGGAGTGACCTGAGTGTTCTGATTGGGTGGGGGGGGGCACAGTGGAGAGGGGAAGGGAGCAGTGAATCCCTCTGCCTTTCTAGTAACTAACTCTGCCAGGGATAGTGTGCGTGCCCAAAGGGAGGTCTCTGAGTGCCATCTTCGGCACATGTACCACAGGTTCACCATCATGGTTGTGGCCTGTCCTGCCAATTTTGCTCTAGAAGACAGCAGGTTAAGTGTCTAGGGAAACAGAGGCCAGAGTGGCTCTGCCTGGAGACCTGGGAAGTTTAAAGGGGTTTGGGGGCATTGGAAGGATTTGGTGGGGAGGGGGGGTGGCGACTGGGGGGGGCAAGGATGAACCTTGTAGGAACTGACAGTGAAAGCAGTTTTATGGGCTTCTCACACCCGCAGCTTCCCTGTGAAAGGCTCTTGACTGGGCTGCCGGAGTCTGACGAGACGTGGATTAGGAGGGGAGATGGGAGACGTGGACACAAAGAGACAGGGGGACACGAGAATAGGAAAGGGAGTAAAAAGTCATTAGCTGAATTGGTCTGAAGCCACAGAATGGGGCCTGTTTAGTCTGCAAAGCCTTCCGGCTCCTTCTTCTGTCCCAAGGGGTAGGCTTTCAGCTTGAATGGCCCAGGATCTTTTGGGGAGAGCTTCCCTTCTGTCTTAGGATCCACGCAGAAGAGCGGTCAGGGCTAGGCCATGGGGGTCAAAGGACTGGCCCAGGGCCACACAGCTGGGAGGTGTCTGAGGCCAGATTGGAACCCAGGACCTCTCGTCTCTAGGCCCGGCTTCCCAGCCCCTGAGCCACCCGGCCCCAGGGGAGAGCTTTCTGTGGTGCCCCCTGCCACGGAGGAGTGGGAGGGCAGGCTGCGAATGCCCCGTCCCGTCCCTTGTAGGTCTGATGCTTCTTGGCCTTCTGGGAGGCTCCTCCAGAAATGGGTGTGATGCGGTGCGTCCCGCCTGCGTTCCCCAGACTTTCTGGGGATCAGGAGCCACTAGGCGGTCTTGGAATGGGCGGGCGGCTTCTTTGGCCCTGGCCGGTGCTGAGGAAGCTCGGCCCGGGTCCTGCCCCTTCGAGCCTCGGAGAGCGCAAGGCAGCAGAGGAGGGCGCATGAGCTGATTAAGAAGCTTCAGGGGGCGCAGCGGGCCGGCTCAAAATAGCTGACACCCGGAGCTCTCCCAAGCCAGCGAAGGGTGCTTATTAGAGGCTGCCCTGGCAGCTACGCCCCCGGCGCTGCCTCCGGCACAGACGGGCTCAGCAGCCCTCATTAGCTGCTCTGACAAGCAGCAGGAGGAGGAGGAGGCGGCTGGGGCTGTGCAGAGGAGCCAGGAGAGGATGGGCTCCTCACCCTGCCTCCCGAGCAGCCCAGCAGCTCTTCCTTGGTGCATGGGAAAAGGGGGTGCACCCCAAAGGGGCCGGGACCTTGGGGAACCTCTTTCTGAAGCCTTACCTTGTCTCAAAGCACTGGTTGGACATGGATAGAATATTGGCTCCAAGGCAGAAGAGTGGCCAGGGCTAGGCAAGGGGGGGTGAAGTGACTTGGCCAGGGTCACCCAGCTAGGAAGTGTCTGGGGTCAGATTTGAATCCAGGACCCTCAATTCACTGAGCCCCCTTAGCTCGGTGTCTCTCCTGGTCAGTAAGTCCTAGCAATGGCCAAATATAGAGCCTGGAAAAGCCCAGTTAGAGACCTGGCTTTGCTCATGGTACATCCTTGCCCTACCGGGGACATTCCTTTTCCAACGGCAGCCAAAGGAGCCCATGACAGATGGAGAGCACTGGCCACCGTTGAGGGGAAATGCGCAAATCCGTCCAATGGGAGGAGAGTTCTTAGTGGTGATGGCGAAATGCCTCCTGGGAAGGGGCTCAATGGAGCGCCACCTCGAGGGGTCTGGAGCGTGAGAGAAGGGCGCAACACACGGACGGACAAGGCAGCAGCCAGCCAGAGACAGAGCTCCGGCCCGTGACGGCCCCAAGGAGCCCTTCTTCGCTGGCCCCAAAAGGAGGGAAACCGAGGAACGGCTTCTGGGGGAACTCAAGGGCGAAGGCCAGGGAGTCGTGTCCATTCTGGTCGTCTCTCGGGCTGCTCTTCCTCGAGTGTCTCTCAAGCCACGGCCCCTGTGCTGGCCAGCGAAGGTCTCGCTCTTTTGCACAAGGAAGGAATGGGTTCAGCGAGGGGTCCCGTCCCTTAAAGCGAGTAGAAATCTGTGTCTCCCCCCCCATGATTCAGGGGGGCTTCAGTTGGGATTCTAGGGATCCCCGACTGGTTCGACACGGAAAGCCACCCGTCCGTCTGGGATGCCTTCAGGGCCCCCATTCCCTTGAGAATCAAGCGAAGGAGAGATGGGGCACTCGCCGCCCCCCCCCAGCCTCAATCCCAAACGCGTCAGCATCCGAGCTTGCCTTGGCCAAAGATGTCCAAAGCAGCAGATCGGTCCGACAGCGGGTGACGGAAACGGGATTTCCTCGGACACTTGATGACATCTTTGGGATCCCGAATGATAGCGTTGAGGCTGCTCCTCCCACACTCCCAATTTGGGGAGCAAGAGGACATTCTAGAACCCTAAAAACCAGCCCCGCGTAGCCTTGGCATGGATATTCACCATGTCATTGTAGCTCACGGACACGAGGGTTTTCATGACGCTTTTAGCCTCTTTTTCTCTAGATGAGCCATTCCACTCATCCCATCTGCCCTCGTTGCCAGAGGGGCATGTGTGTGCGTGCACACGTGTGTGCCCATGCATGTGCGCATGTGTGCACACACGTGTGTGTACACAGGTGTACATGTGCGTATGTGCACGTGCACATATGTGTGCACGTGTGTGTGGTACAGTGGGGTCTTCCCCTGCACAGAAGATTGGACATGAGTGCAATCACGTTGCTGCTATTCACTCGGCTCAGGAGCTAAAGCTGAGGCCGCTGCTGAGGAAGGTGGACTCTGTCCCAGGAGCGTCTCATCTGCCCTCATGGTGCTTCTCACTGACACGAAACCAGCCGCGCTGACGCCGCCGTCTGCTCTCTTGTGTACAGAGGTCCCCGTCCGCCCCCTTCTCTCTCCCCTCCACCACCCCTCCCAGCGCCACATCACATAACCAACGTTTCTTTGAAGACGAAGGAAGGAACAACGAGGCTCCCCTGAGACAGTGCCAACGCGCGCCACGTGAAACTCGCCTGCGCGGATCCATCTCTTCTTCCGAGCCTCGGGGGCGCTCCAGAGTTTGCAGCATTCACTTGTGGTTGTTTCCGTTTTCAGTCACCAGGTTTATCGTTGTTTGGGCTCCCAGCCATCCGGGCACTTTTCCCCAGGCCTTTTGTATTCGTCACATTTGCCTTCTGGCACAGTAATAATCCATTACATTCTCGGAAAACAACGTCTTTAACTAGCCCCAATTAATGAGTGTCTGTTTCCCCCAAGTTTTACCATGTTTGGGCGAATGCGCTCTCTTTCTTTTTCTTAACCCTCCCCTTCCATCTTGGAATCAAAATTGTGTATTGATTCCATAGCAGAAGAGTGGTAAGGGCTAGGCAATGGGGGTTAAGTGACTTGCCCAGGGTCACCCAGCTAGGCATCTGAGGCCAGATTTGGACCCTGCCTCTGGGCCAGGTTCTCAATCTACTGAGCCACCTATTTATCTTTCTTAATGGCTTCTTTAAGACCCAAGTCTAGCAATGGAATCACTGAATCAAAGGGTATGGGCATTTTCGTCACTTTATGTAATTCCAAATTAATTTCCAAACCAGTGGTACCCATTCATAGTTCCACCAAAAAAGCACTCCTCTACCTGTCTTCTCACCTCCAACATTAGCTATTTCCATTTTTTGTCATTCTTGACCGTTTGAATAGTGTGAGGCAGAGCGCCAGGGTTATTTTGGTTTATATTTTTCTCATCAGTAGTTATTTGGAGCATTTTAAAATGTCAGTACTTTGGCATTCTATTGAGAACTGTTTGTTCATATCCTTTGGCCCTTTATGTATTGGAAAATTACTTTACACACATATATGTACACAGTATAACATATTAACACCTATTCAGATTCACTAAGATGTATACATATATGTACACACAAATGCTGGTTAATTGTGTGTATATTGTGGATGGAAAGCATTTATTAGAGGAATTTGATACAAATAATTTTCCCCACTTGATTGTTCAATAAGGTGTGGGGTGTTTGTAATGCGATCTGTCACTTTTTCATTTTACTGGTTAGTTCAATCCATTCACATTTAAAGTCATAAAGATTAGATCTAGATTTTCCTCCATTTGCCTCTGTTTTCATCCAAATGAGGCTTTTTTTCACCTCTTCTTTAAGCACAGAACTATGCCTCTTCAGTTGATTCTAAGGTAATCTCATTTTCACCAACTCTTTTCCATTATAGCCCTCAAACTCACCCCTTTCATGTGCTACCCCTTTCCTTAGTCTTGCGATTTATAGTTTTCCTTTTGTTTAATTATTTAGTTCCTCCATCTCTCCCTTTCAGTTAAGGAACCAAGTACTCCCCTTCAGCGTCTGTGCCTTTGTCTATAAGGGAATTTATCATCTCCATTATTTAACCTCCCTTTTTTATTGTTCTACACTTTTCTTCTTTGATGTATGGCTCTTGCACTCATTTAGTCCTTCTTTAGTTTCTCTGGTCCTTCCAGAATGAAAGCTTCTGGGCCCCTTTGGATTCCTTCTGAACATCTTCCACATTATTACTTTGTAGGTTTTGCCCCACTTTTTTGTTGTGCCTCTCAGAAGTAATGGTAAGAGGCTATTGCTACCCAACGGGAAGCTCCTCACGTCCGGGATTGTTCCACTTTTTTCCTCCTCGTTGCCATCCCCCCCTTCTAACTTGACGTATTCCCTTGGTCTGCCCCCCTTCACTCTTCTTGATGTTCGTTGCTTCCCCAGACTTCTCTGGCTCTTCTTCCAGGGCTGGACAAGTGATACCTGCAAGCACAACTGCTCTGGATGGTATCCATTGTATCGGTGGAATCCCCTTGGATTATTCTTCAGTCAGCCCCCATCTTCACTTTCCCTTTCTTTAGGCGAACTCCTTCGCACCTCGCCACTCTTCTGAAGGTTCCCTCAGTCTTTGGAGATCCCAGGAGTGACCCCTTTGATTTCCAGCCTGTCATTGGGGGGAGAACAATTACACGCTGCTCCTGTCTTCCTCCTCTTCTGTTCCTTCACATTTTGGTCATTCAGCCTCCCCAAATGGTCTGCCTTCAGGCAGAGTCTTGGGAGATTTGGGCTGCTTCACATCCGCTTCCCTGTCAGAGCTTCCATTTGACTTCTGCTTTCACTCTGCTCTCCTTCTATGCTTTTAAAAAGAAACCTCTCAACAATCTCTTATTATTTTGTTCCTCTACCTGGTCACCCTGTTTACTTTCCGATATGTCTGTTGGGTGAGGGATTTGGCAAGAAGATCATTCCTTCATGTCTTCTTTCCTGGTGCCATTTTGAAGGTTTCTTTTTAATGAATGGCCATGTCTTTGCATTGATAGTTTCGGGGGGGGGCACCCTGCTCTGCAGACCCCCTCATCCGCTCCTCGCTCCCGTTGGGTGCTGCTTGGTCTTCTCTTTCCTTGCATCTGCAGGCGTTCATCTTGGATGCCTGCAGATTTCTTTGTCAGTGGATTTGCTACGTTGAGCTGTTGTGTGGCTTGGAATTTTCAGGCTAAGATTGTTTTTTATGCAGCTGCTGGAGATACTTTGGATGTCGCTTTGTTTTCGCTTTTCAGAAACTGCCAGCAGTTTTCCTGTGTTCCTTGCATGGTGATAGTCTGGGGTTTGACCTCTGTGTAGAGGAGGAGGCGTACAACATCGTCTCTCCTTTTGGGTTGGCCTGCAATGATGATCCCATTTTCTTCTAATGGATTGCTTTTTGCTTCTCCTCTTCAGCTGTCTTCACGTGGGAGTATTTGCGTTTCTACTTAGTTATGTTCTCTTTCGGCTCTTTGTCAAGTTTGAGATTCTTCCAAGTATTTCTGTTGTGGAGGCCATGAATCCTCCTTCCAAGGTCTTCCTTCTATTCCAAACCAGTCAGAGATAGCCTGCCGTGGTTCCACGTGATCCTGGGAAGCCTCATCAGATGTTAGTTTATTTTCCTTTGACTTGTAGCGTTTAGTCACAGATATTTGGACTCTGATCTGATCTAGAGGCCCATTTCTTTCGATTAGTATCTTTTCTGTTGGTTATTGGATTATACTTAATTAACCCTAACGCCCAATGTCTTGTCTCCGGAAATGTCTGGATTTTTAAAGTATTCTCTATTGTTCACTCTTGGACTTCTTTCCCCTTTAGCTATGGCTTCCCTGGAGGCTGAAGCCCACAAGCCATTGATGCTGCCTCCAGTTATACAAGGCATCATTGAGAAGGCTCAACATTGAACCCAAGTGGCTCTAGGGGGACAGACCAGGTCCCATGTGGCTGTCACAGGTAAGGGGGTTCCCCAAAGCCACACACACATCCCACTGCAGTTTCTTCTGCTCCTCAGTTCTCTACCCAAGAATTTGGGGGTATCGACGGCCACCACACGGCAGTGATGGCTAGATCAGAGCTTCTGCCTTTTGGCTCCTCGTGGCATGGGAACAATGGGGAAAGAGCCTGCAGAATTGAGATCTGCTGCAAGATCGTAGATGGGCTGGGGCAGCCCTCGGGCAGAAATGGACGGTGCCCCTTGGGCAGAAATGGACAGGCAGTGCGGAGTGAGCAAGTTAAGGCGTTCCAGTCATTGGCCTTCATTGCAGTGAGCACATCATTGCTACCTCATTTGGGTTATTGGTGTCCTAAAACCCGGAAACAGGGGCAATTGCTCCCCAACTCCTGTGTCTAATTTCTCATCAGTCAGAGGATGTGCCACGGAGAACAACAGACAATCCTTGCTACAGGATGAGGTAACCCAAAAGCAGGGGTTGTGCTAATACTGGTCATGTGCAAATGAGCTGCCGGATCCCATCCTAGCGTGGCCTCAGTCCAAGCCCTGCTTTCCAGCAGGTTCCCCTAGGACATCCAGTTCTCTGTCCGGTCCTCCGAACACTGGGTGACCCTCAATTCCTTTCCTACAGCAGCTCCGATGTCTTCTCTCGGTCGGTTTCCCAGCGCCCCTTCTCTGGGCCTTTCAGCAGCCCAAAGGGGCACACACGGTAGGGACAGTAACTCACCCGTGCCTGAAAGCAGTTTTACTTGGGCTCACTTCAAGGGCCTCCCAGCTCTGTAGAGAGAAGACCCGAGAGCCTGGGAGGCTCCCACGGCTCCTGCTTCGTGCTGGATGAACCGAGGTGGCTTGGGGGGAGACATTCCATATCCGAACTCCCTGTAAAGGGCCCAAATCATACTCTTTTCGGTCTCTCGAGGTGTCCTCAGGCCCGACCACAGGGAAACTGGGTTGGGAGGAGAAGGCACGACTGCAGAGACGGAGAAAGGTGGCGGCACCCCTGTGGAAAGGCGTCCTACAGGCTAGAATGAACCAGCAATAGCATCGGCTAAGAGAGGCGAATGGCGGGGAACAGGGTGAAGAGGGAAGGAAGGAGGCAAAGAGGAAGGAGAGGAGGGTGAGCCGAGAAGGCGAAAAAGAATAAAGGAAGGGCGGAAGGAAGGGAAGAGAAAGGAGGGAGGTCAAGAGGAAGGAAGGGAAGAAGGAAGGGGAGAGAGAGGGAGGATGAAGGGGAGGGAGTGGAGGCAGGTATGTTTGGGGAAGTAAGTCGAAGAGCTAAGTGGAGAGGAAAGCAGTGAGAACGTGGACATGCTTAGAATCCATGTCGTAGAAGAGGTTGAGTATTTCGGTGAGAGAAGGGATGGGGGGATGGTGGTGGTTTTCTCATATCTGAAGGATTATTTGTCGAGGAAGAAGGTTGGGTTCCGTGTAGCTCCAAAGGGCAGAACCGGAGCAACAGGAAACGTTACCGAGAAACATGGCGGCTCAGTGCTGGGAAACGAACAAGCTGTTGGCAGCAAGGGCTGTCCCAGAGGCGGTGGAGGGTGGCTGCCTCTTGGGGACTGGCTGGATGGCTCTGGAGGCTCCTCTCAAGGCTTGCTGAGGTGCTGTGACTCTGTGAGGGCTGGTGGGGGCCCAGGAAGGAGAAAGAGCAGAGACTGGGGGAGGGCAGAGTAGGAAGGAGAATGGGAGATGGTGGCCCCACGAGCTCCTCCCCGCTTGCTACGCCAGCCTCTAGCCCTGGGGTCCTCGGAGGCAGTGCCTCTGTTGCTGGTCGCAGTTCTTCAGTGCTGGTGTGGACGCCGTGCTCTGCTGAGGCTCAGTGGCTGAGGCTGGCACTCCAGAGACGGCCTGGCGGGGCCTTGAGTCCTCGGCCTTCCCCAGGGCTCGCCGTGCTCTCCAGCAGCCCTTCTGTGGGCCTGAGAACTGAAGTGCCTGTTCTTGGCTGTCATCCGAGGCTCAGCCTTGCCGTCGGGCCCGCCGGGCAGCTGAGCCCATCCCGGGCAGCCACATTCGGCGAGACGATGGGCCAGAGCGCCTCTGCCCAGCGCACAGCAACCCCCCCGCCCCCCGGGCTTTGTCACGGGAAGAGAGCCTGCGGCCCGGCTCCAGAGCTCGTTCATCCCAGCAAACGGGCTGAGTCACCGCCTGCGGCCCCCAGAGCTCTCCAAAACATGTCGGGATGCCTTGCAGGAGCTGCAGCCCTGACTGGGCCTCCCGCAGCCCCGAGTCTGCTGCTTCCTGCTAGACTCCCTCTCAGGAGAAGGAAGGGGGGAAGGGGGGGAAGGGGCCTCCCCCTCTCTGGAGGCCCCTTGATCAGCTTAGCAGAGGCTGATAGCACAGGTTAGCGCAGGTACAAAGACGCCTCTTCACACTGCGGGCTGAGAAGTTGCAGAAATTCCAGCAAGCTCAGAAACCCCTTCCTGGGGGGCCCAATAGGGGCCCCTTCTGCCAACTGCCCGAAACAAAGGGAGGCGGAATTCTAGCCCAAACCCACTTTTCCCTCCACTCCTCCTCCTCCTCCTCTCTCTCCGCTTGGGGCCTCAGGAGGAAGCGGCCTTTTTCTACTGAATAGCTTCCTTGTTCTTCAGTGGCTCAGCCAGGTGAGACTTTGGCCCCTGTTGGCCATGACTGTCCCATGGGATTCTCTTAGCAATGAATGCTGCTCAGGGCGGTTTCCTTCTCCAGTGGATCCTTTGGTCAGAAAGTCAGAGGGTAAGTGACTTGTTCAAGGTCACACAGCTAGGAAATGTCTGAGGCTGGATTTGAATTCAGATCCTCCTGACTCCAGGTTCTATCCACCGAGTCACCAGCCGTCCCTTTCCATTTGAATAGCAACAGTTTACTTCTGCCCTCTGTCCCTCTACTACTATCCATTGCCCCTACACTAAGGGCTCTCCCTAATTTCCCCTCTGCCCAGGCCTCTTGCATCTTCATAGAAACAAAGGCCCAAACCCTCCACTTAACTGTACTATGATTTTTCTTTCCTTTCACAGCAAGATTCTCGGTGGGAGGGTGGGTGAGCGGGGCAATGGGGGGCTCCGGGTTCTCATCTCCAGCTCACTTCCTGACCCCCTGAAACCTGCCTCGTGACCCCCAACTCTTCAACAGATGCGGAATCGCCCCATCAGTGGCTGTCCTCATCCTCGTCCTTACTGCCCTCTCCAGAAGCTGGCTCTGGAGGTCCTCTGTGGCTCTTCCTGGACACTCTCTCCTCCGAGCCACGGCTCTCCTCTGGTCCTGCCCGTGTCGGCTCTCCATCCCAGGATCCTTTGCTAGTTCCTCATCTAGGAGTGGGTCTTTGTGGCTCTTGTTCCAAGGGCTCTGCCATGGACTCTCTTCTCTCACTTCTCTCTGCTTTCAACTAGTACCTCAATACGGATGACTGAGGTCGCTGGAGCCAGCCTCCATGTCTTCCCTTCCCCAAGTTTCTACTGCACACCACCAACCGCCCATTGGACAGTCCTACCCGGATCTCCACAGGCTTGTCCCTCTCAGGAGTGCCCAAAGGGCCCGAATGATTTCTAGCCTCTCCCCAATCTTCCTAATTTCCTTCTGCTGTCTTGGAAGATGTCTACTACAGATGTCCCATCAGTCGGTCAGTCAGTCAGTCAACTAGAGTGGAAGGGAACAACTGCCTCTTAAACATCTGCAGATGCTCCCTTTGGGTGTAGCTCATTCACTTTGTGCCTGAATCTGTAGAGGGAGTTAAGGAGGGAGAGGGAGGGGGAGGGGGAGGGGGAGGGGGAGGGAGAGGAGGAGAGGGAGGGAGAGGTACAGGAGGAGGGGGAAAGGAAGAGGGGGAGGGAGAGGGAGGGGGAGAGGGCCCACTCAGTCTGAAGGACTTTTACCTCCTGGCCTTGCGAACCCTTGGTAAAAGCCAATTACACTCAAGTGTCTGAGGGTGTCAAAGGGTGGGGACCCAGGAAGGAAGTACTGGAGGTTAAACCCCCTTAGCACACCTCGAGGGCCCTAAAGGGAGAAGTTCCCTGCTGATGTCACTAGTAGGAGAACAATGGAGGAGGAGGAAAGGCCAGGGCCATCTTGGGAGACTTGACTTCCTTTGGAAATTCAGCTCCCTCCGACCTAAGAGAAACCGTCTGAAACCAAGAAAACCATCTGTGGAATGACCGTGCCTCAGTTTCCCCATCTGTTCTCCCTGACGTTCAGCATGGCTGGTAATGCCTGCTCTGAACCTAGGAGTAAACGGACACGACAGCCCCCTGCTTCACATCCCAGATGCTCCGAGGTGTGTTCTGCTCTCCCCCACTCAAGTGGGTGTTCGTCTCTGTGGCTGCACTGCGGGATCCAGGCTTCTGAGGGTCAGGCAGCACTCGGATCCGTCTGCTCAAACGGAAGCCAGTGCGGGCAATGCAGGGCTGCTATTTGACTTACCCCAACTCTTTCTTTCCTTTCCTCCCTCCCTCCTCCCTCCCTCCCTCCCTCCCTCCCTCCCTCCCTCCCTTCTTCCTTCCTTGGGCTGCCGCAGCTCCCTTTCCTTTCCAGCCTTTTCCGGCCCGGCGGAGGGCTGCTACACACACCCAGCACACACGCGGACGTTCTCTTCCTCCTTCCTTGTTCGCCCTCCAAGGGAAGCCCGGCGGAGGCGCTGCTGGCTGGGGCAGGAGGCGGAGAGCCCCGAGCCCCGATCCCCCCGCAGCCTCCACTTCCCCGTCTGCGCCTTTAGCCAGGCTGATGGGGGTGAGCCGAGGCCTCGGGGTTGTCGCTTCTCGGAGCGGGAGGGGCTCAGAGCGGCGCATCTCCGTGTAAAGTGCCTCCGCCCCGCTGCTGCCTCCCCTCCTATGCCGGCTGCCTTCGCTTTATTGGGGAAGAAGCACTTGGTTTCCCGGGCTAAAGGCTCCGTTTCCCTCCGCTCTGCTCGGCCTCGTTTCCGCCGGGCCTCCCCGTTCTGCGGCTGGGCCTCCTGGTGCCTCCGCTCTCCGGGCCGGTCCCTCGTCCCTCCGCGTAGGAAAGGAGTTTCGGACTGGAGAGGTCGGGCGGCTCAGTGCCTGCCGCGCCGCTCTTCACTTTCCCAGCAATTGGCCCGAGAGCGGACTGGGATCCTTTGTTCCCGCCCGGAGCCGGCGGGGGCGTCCAGGGTGCTGATGGGGAGAGGCCGCGCCCAGAGGCTTCCTGTGGGGAGGTGCGTAACTAGGCCGCGCCGTCGGGCCGCGGAGCCTGGGGAGAAGCTAGGGCGGGGCTCCGGCAGAGCGAGCGCCCTTCGCTGGTGACCGAGACGAGTGACGCCTCCATTTGCCGCCCTCAGACAGCGTGTGAGCGTGTGTGCCGGTGCCTGGCTGGGCGAAGCCGCCTGACCTGCCGGCCCAGTTCTTTGCAATCAGCTGGGAGCCCCGTTCCTGCTGCCGCCCGAGCCGCTCGCCATGGCAACAGGCTGGCCGGGAGTCTGCAGAGAGCAGATGATGGGGAGGGAGGGGGGGAGTGCGAGCGCGAGTGGGCGCGCGTGGGCGGGCGGGCCTGGGGGGGCGGGTGTGAGCGCGTGAGGGGGGTGTGTGTGTTGGACTCGCCAAGCTCAGCTTCCAGAAAGGAAACTTGGCCTCTGGGGATTAGAAACTGTAAGACAGACAGAGGCCCGCCGCGCCTCCCCATTGAGGAGTGAACGTGTAAAACGGCGGGGAGGAGCGGTCTCTGCCCCCCCCCCCCCCAGCTCGGCGGTCTCTGCCCCCCCCCCCCAGCTCGGCGGTCTCTGCCCCCCCTTCCTCCCCCCCCCCCAGCTCAGCAGAGGTGTCCGGGCATTTGCGGGGGTGGAGTGTGGCCAGGGAGGGCGTCTGTGACCCAGCCAGGGCAGAGGAAGGCAGCGGTGAGTCAGTCAGTGGATGAGCACAGACATCCCCAAGGCCCGCTGGCTTGGCTCGGACCCTGACCTCCCTGCTCAGCTTGGGGGGAGGAGAGATGGGCCTGCGGGGAGCCGCCCTGCCGAGCTCCCCTGCCCAGAGGCCTCGGTGGCAGGCTCGGCCTCTCCCCTAACTTAGCTGCTTGGTTCCCCCCTTCCAAAGGGCCCCCAAGAAAAGTCGGACACCTGCTGGGGCGTGAGAAGGTCCCAGCCGTGGGTGCGAGCTTCCCCGTGCCGAGCAATGGGCCGAGCCCAGGTGTCTGTGCTGAAGGCCTCTGTGTGGGACATTGGGTGAGCCCAGGGGGCAGGGCCCCTCCCCTCTCCGCAGGGGGCAGGAAGAACCAGCCCCAAGAGGGTGGAGCCGGCACCCTGCCCCATCCGTCCTGCCTCTCTGGGCCCCCATCGGAAAGAGAGCCTGGACCAGATGGCCTGGAAGGGCCTTCCCGCGGCCAATGCCCCGAGCAGGGAAATCCAGCGCGGGTGGAGTGGAGAAGAAGCCCGGCCACAAGACTCAGACCCTGCCCACATGCCAGGTGCCCCAGCAGGCCGGCATCCTCTCATTGCTCCTCTCCCACCTGCCCTCAAGGCAGTAACAGCCAGGCACTCCGACTCCTTTGGGTGGTCTGGAGCTCCCCAGGGCTGGGCTACACTGAACGGGAAGCCCGGAGCCGCAGGCACGATCAATGGATGCTTGGAGAGCTCAGCAGCGGCTCTTTACTGCAGGGATCAGCCTGAGGTCTTTGCAGAGCCCCGCACTATCTCAAGGTCTTCTGGTCCCTCATCGGCAGCCCTCTCCGCCCGGCTCTCGGGAGCCCCAGGGGAGCTCTGGAAGGTGTTCCGAGGGGCCCCACGTGTGATCTCCGGCCGGGGGGGGGGGGGGCTCTCACGATCTCCGTCCCACAGAAGAGCCGGAGTCCGAGCGAGGGGAGGACGTGCCGGGGCTGCCTGCTTACCGGTCGGTGGCTGCTCGGGCGTCTTCTTGACTCCAAGGGCAGCAGGCTGGCCCGCACCTGGGTGCCTTAAAAAACAAACGACTTACACACAATAGTGTGGAAGGCTGTCACAATCCGGCCCTCGTGGCTTCCTTGGGAAGTGCTAAGTGGGAGTGCTAGAGGGCACCCAAGTTCAACTGTGTGACCCTGGGCAAGTCATTGAACCCTGTTGGCCTTGGCTTCCTCTGAGCTGGAGAAGGAAATGCCCAACCCTGGGACTTCTGGGGAGTTTGGGACATGAAATGGGGCACCCCTCCCACAGGGAAGAGGCAACAGGAGGGAGCACCCATCGGCTCAGCGGCTTCAAGGGAACAGCCACTAGGACACGTGCACAGAAACTTGCGCTTTCCCATGAGCCTCCTCCTGCTCAGCGAGGTATGCGGGAACGCACGTCCTATTTGTGATATTGAGAACCAAAGAGAAACGTGGCATTTTGTCCCGAGGGAATAGCGTGCACAGTCTCGACGGTGGCTTGGTAGAGGTGAGCCATCGAGGCCGGCTGGCTCTGGACAGCCCCCACGGCCCAGCGCGCCGGTCAGCCGCTTAGAAAACAAAGGTGGGCCTTCATGTGAATTCCAGCCACCGGGGTGGGGGGACGAGGAGGCCCCAAATCTAGAATTTCTGAGACCCCGCAAGGGCCATCTTCTGGGGTCCAAGTCTCCCCAGCTCTCTCCCTCCCTGACTAAGATCCTCCCACATAGGGTTTGGCAAGGCAAATAGTTCCTTGGGTCAGGCAGGCCGCCCCTTTATCTCAGGACCGACCTGGCCAGAGGCCCGAGATGGCCTTGGAGCGGCTCCCTTCACTGGCTGCTGGACAGCGCTCAGAGCAGCTGGAATCTGGAGGGGATGAAACAGCAGCCAGGCTCGTTCCAAGGGGCCACGGCTCCACGCGGCTCTCCCAGAAACAGGAAGCCCAAAGGCCCCGGTGCTCTCCGTGGCCACTTTTTATGACGTCCCAGATTCCAGAACGAGCCTGCGCCGTTCCACGGCACGTGGCAAGCCCCCCCTCCCTCTGCTGCCTCTCTGCAAGCCATTTCCTCCTTACACGGGATGATAACGGGAGCCCGTCATTGGGCACATCCCGGAGATCAGGGCTCCCCGAAGTGACTCAGGCAGGGTGCGGGTCCTTTGTCCTCCCTCCGTGGGGGCTGGACCTGTGCCCATCTGTGGCACGTGGCCAGCAAGAGCCCCTTGACAGCCTGCCCGCTTTTCTGAGATGAGAGAGAAGACGTCCCCCGGATGGAGCAGGGCTGGTTTGACGGAGAAGCGACTCCTCCAGCCAAAGCCCCTGCCTGGTGGGGCCAGGGAGCTGCTAGGCTGGCTCGAGCTGGGCCGGCTCTTTGGCCACGGCTTCCCTTGGACATGAAAGCGCTTTCTGGAGGCACGAGAGCCTTCGTGGTAGGGGCGCCCTGCCCGCGCCAGCCTCTGCCCGCGCCAGCCTCTGCCCGCTACCCTCAGAGGCACCGGGACCACGAAAGGGCCAGCTGGAGCCCCAAGCGGGGCCGCCGGGCCATTCGGAGCCTTCTCTGCCTCCAGACCGAGAGGTGGCGGGACCCGGCCAGGGACATCCTGAGCTACTTCCCTGGCCGGACTCAAGCCTGCAGAGAGATTTGGGGCCTCGGTTTCCCTCGTTGCTCTCTCCTGAGCAGCATCCTCTTCCCCGGCCAGCTGACCTGTCCTCAGGAGCGGTGGCTGCCATTCAGAGACCAGGCATCTCCCCGTCACTGGGCAGCCGGGGATGGAGAAGCCCTGCTCATGGACGCCCGAAGCCTGCTGGGAAATTCCGAGGCCCGGCAGGGCCCAGGGCTGCGGCCCGGGGGAGGCTGAAGGGCTCTGCTGACAGCTCCTGTCCTGGGCTGCGAGGACAATGGCCCAAAGGGCCCTGGCCAGTGACGGCGGATGCCAGAAACAGCACCGTCGGAGGCGGGAAGGAAGGAACTCCCCGGGTCTGGGTCTGTTCCATGGCCGCCCCCCATCGCTCTCCTTCCAGGTTCTCTTTCTGAGATGGGCCTTTGGAAAGGGCTTTGGCGGCTAGCGAAGGGGACACGAAGCCGCGGCCTCCTCTCGGCCTGCTTCCTCTTACGCCGGGCCACAATCCCTTTGAGGAGAGCCGGCCCTCGTGGGAGCCCGTGAGGCGCCCTGCCGGGTGCCCCCAGCTGCCCCTCTTGTCTGCTGAGGTCGGAGCACCAGGGCCCATGCCTGGTCGCCAGGGAGCTTCCCTTCCCTCCAGACGCAGCCGCCTCAGCGCTCTCCCGCGGCCTCTGCCACCCCCCTTCCCTGACCCCGGCATTCCGTATTCAAGAGCCTCACTAGGTGGGGACGTCTTGTATGCCGCCCTGGTCGCTGCCTGATAGGCATCCCCTGTTCCACGCACGCCTCGGGGCTTCTTCTGTCCACACCTGCTCCGCCGAGTAGCCTGCAGGCACGAGGGAGCCTTTGGGGCCTGTAAACCGGGCGGCTCTGAATGCGAGTTCTGCCAGTTATCCTCACAGATATTCCCACCTGACACCAGGGAGGGAGGGCCAAGTCCTCTGCCTAGGCTTCGGCCCCCAGCGTCTCCCCGAGGGAGGCAGTGCTCCCCACTGCACATGGGGCCCGGAAGGTGGGGGCAGGCCAAGCACTGCCCTTTGGGCGCTCCCCAACAGCTCTCTGCTCCTCCGCAGCCACCAGACCGGCTCTGGGGCGAAGCTGGGTGTCCTGGGACTCTGGCCCGCCAGAAGCGAGTGAAGCAGCCCCACAGGAGAGGCAGAAGGAGGGCCGGATGCCCTGTTGGGCCCTTCAGAGCTGCCTGAGAGCGAGGGAGGGAGGGAGGGAGGGAGGGAGGGGGCGGCTTCTCTTCCAATGATGAACCGGGCCAGGAGCAGAAGGCGCCCCGGGTGAGCCCCACTGAAGGGGGCCCGAGCAGGGCTCGTCCAGGGAGAGGCACCAGCAGGCCCTCAGCTCGGGGAGGTGGAAGGAAAGGCTGCCTCACCGGCCGAGGCACTGGGATTAGAGCGGGTTCCAGAAAGCCGGGGAAAGCCCGACCTTTCTGTTCTTCCAGGGTCCTCTCCGAAGGGCAGGTCATGTGGAATCGGAAGTTGCCTTTCATTGGGCAGAAGGGCGACCTGCGTCTTCCCCAGGAAGAACACGGCCCCGGGAGCCCCTGCACTGTAATGGGTTCCTCTAGTGAGCAGGTCCTGGGGAGGGGCCGCAGCCCATGTTCCTGCAGGCGGCACTGAGGCGGCCCCTCAGCGTGGCTCCAGCGTCTTCTAGACTAAGCTCCACTCTGTCCCTCCTCCAACGTGGCCCCTTAGTGTTCCTTCCTGCCAGGGTCCCTCCCATCCTTCCTCCTTTGCACTGGCCACCTGCTTCCTTCCAGTGAGAACCGGAGAGCCCAACCTTACCGAAGTCAAAAGGCTGACCCACGCTGACCCTGATGCTCAGCCAAAGTCCGGCTACAGGCCTGCCCGGCCCAACCTAAGCGCCTGGAAAAGGCACTGAGTGTGTGGCCTGAAGGGAAGGACGCTGCGTGTCCTCGGACGCCTCCCGGGCACGCCTCTGACTTCAGCCAGCCTACGAGGTGTCGGTACCTGGGGGAGCCTGGGAGCCACTCCTGCGCTAGCAAGGCGGCCATCTTGTGGATTCAGTCACTGCAGGAACCATTCCCTGAACAAACGCCCCCTCCGCGCGGTGTTCCTTTCCATGACAGCATAATTCCCTG
Source organism: Monodelphis domestica (assembly GCF_027887165.1). Taxonomy (NCBI): domain Eukaryota; kingdom Metazoa; phylum Chordata; class Mammalia; order Didelphimorphia; family Didelphidae; genus Monodelphis; species Monodelphis domestica. Next base: position 657,503 of record NC_077233.1, read on the forward strand.
GAGCAGAGGCCGTCTCGCCTCTTTATTCGTATTCCCAGGCGTTGGCGTGACGTCTTTCATCTTTTATCGCCTTCCACCTTAGAGTCAATTCCGTGGATTGGTTCCTAGGCAG
>NC_077233.1:662614-681024 GCF_027887165.1 Monodelphis domestica
CGAACCCAAACCCTGGCTCAGACACTGAGTCCCTGGGGGGGCCATCCATTTGGAAGATGGAGATCCTACTAGCGGAGAGCTGCCATGAGGATCAGATGAAGTGACACACGGACAGCAGCCACCCTCCCGACAGCTGTCTCCCTCGTCATCCTCATCTTCACCATCGCCCTGCCTGTGCTTGTGGCGAGCAGGAAAGCCGCGGGCCGAGTGAGGAGAGTTCGGATCCTTGACGTTTCTTTCCCATGATGCTTTGAGAGTGACCCCTCTCCATCTGTTTCCTCATTTGGAAAACGGGCCTGACAGTGGGGTTTCCATGGAAGTCGAATTGAACAATGCGAGGAGCGTGCCTTCCAAGCCCGGAAGCACCAAGGATAGTTTACTGTCCCAGTTCCGTGATCGTTCTCTTCATTTCCCTCCCCGTCCCCTGGTGAGCAGCCCGGCCTGGGCCACACGGGCCCCATCACGCAGAAGCCGCTGCCGTCCTGGGCCCGGCCGGCTACTCACACGGGAGCGGATGTGCCTTGGCCGCGTCCATCTGCCCCCGGCAGCCCTTCCTCTGGAGGTGGACGATGGACGGCTCCCCCGCCGGAAGGGCTTCCGCTGTCCCAGATGGTGGCAGCGCCGAGTGGCCAAGTTTTCACGGCTGACCCTCTTACAGTAGCGCCATTTCCGTGTCCGACGTCCTCCGGGTTCTGCTCCTCTCCCTCTGCACCCGTTCATCCGGCCCCTTCCAGCTCTTTCTGAAGTCCTCCTGCTGACCTCCCTTCCAGCACAGGGTTCGGCCGTTCCCCGATCGAGGGACACCCCCCGTTTTCCAGTTTTCAGCCACCCAAAGGGCGCCGCTATGAATACTTTGGTGCCAGCAAGTCCTTCCCTCTTTTCTGTGGCCTCTTTAGGACATGGACCCACTGGTGGTGTGAGAGGGCCACAGGGGATGCTCCGCTTTGGAGCCCTTTGCGCATCGTTCCAAACGGCCTTCTAGAATGCTCTCTAGACACAGATCATTTCACAGCTCCACCCATAATGCACCAGTGTCCCCGTTTTGCCCCACCCCGTCCAGCACGTATCACTTCTCTTGGCTGCCATGTTGGCCAGTCTGCGAGGGGTGAGGCGGGCCTCGATTTGGGTTTCTCTAACCAAAGGGATTCGGAACATTTTCACACCCCTCTGATCCTCTGTCCGTCGGGGCACCTGCCACACGTCTCCCCGTGCGGGGTCTCCCTTCGGCTCTGGGTCACACGGAGGCGCCCCCAGTTGAGCATCATCGCGCCCCCGGCGGCCTCTCCTTTGCTCGGCACCGGGAGCACGTCTGGGCCGAGGCGGGCGCTGGGCCGTCCCGTGCGTGTGCGCCGGCGGTCCGACGTGCCCAGCAGTCTTTGTCGAGGAGTTGCCTTCGTAGCCCCGACCCGGGCTCTCTGGGCCGCTCACGGCCCGTTTCCCCCAGCCCGCTGTGCTCTGGTGGACCCCACGGATCCCGCTCTGCTTCCTGGCCTGCCGGCGCCTCCCTTCCTCCTGGAGACGGTCCCGTGGCGCTCTGGCGTGGCTTCTTCCGGGGTCGGCTCTGGTGCTGGTTCTGTGCAGCGACCGGTCCGGCCCCGAGGACGCCAGTCCGTGTCAGCCGTTGGGGCTGGGAGGGACGCACGGACAGGCGGCCCGGAGACCCCGCGAGAGGCAGGCGGGCAGGCGGCGTCCTGACACGGGCCGAATAACAAAGCCAACGAAACCCACTCACTGCCCGAGCAGAGAACCCGAGCGGCCTCCGGCGGCCACTTCGGTCCGGGCTGTTCCCGTGCAGCCACGTGAGCCACCCGTCCATGTGGTTCGTTTGGGGACGTGGCCGGCCTCGTGGAGCCCGACCGGAGACGCGCCTCGTCGACACTTCCGCGCCCGCCGCTCCGGCCCGGTCGGCCCCTCTCCTGCTCCCGTCACATACACACATGGTGCGGCGAGGTGACAAGGAGACAGAGAGCTGCTCTGGATGGGGGAGGTCCTGGGTTCCAATCTGACCCGACACGTCTTAGCAGAACCTGGAAACGTTGCTTGCCCCGAATGGTCTAGTCCTTGCTGCTCCTCGGCCCTGGAACTGCTCTGTCGTGTTGGTTCTAAGACATGCACACACACATGCACATGCGTGCACACACATGCACACGTAACACACACAACACACAAACATGCACACACATGCTCTCTCTCCCACACACACACTCTGGATTCTTCTCCTGTCCCTTCCCCAGTCATGGCTCTCCACAGAAGGTCATGGAAGGCCTCCTTCTGTTCTAGGTATATCACAAAAAGCAAAGGAGAAGCCCCAGGAAAGCCGCGCTCCTCGGAGCGGCTCTGACACAAGCCCTTGTGAGCGGTCTTGAGCCGTGGCCGGATCTTTGGCGTGGCCGTTAGCGTGGACAGCGTGTCGTGGCTCTCTTCGCTCCGCCTTCCCTTGGCCCACGGAAGCCTGTGCTCTGCTCCTCTCTCGCTCGGCTCTGACGCCTCCCCTCGTTCGGCCGGTCCACACGCTGTCCACATGGATCTCTGCCTCCTCCTCCCGCGCTCGGGGCTCCACAGTGCCGCGCCGCCACTTCTAGGCTCCTGAGCCCGGATATTTGTTGGGCTTCCTGGAGTTTTTCCAGGGTGGGTTACTTGGCTGTTGCTCCCATGTTGGTGTTTCCTTCATTCTCCGTCCTTTGGAAGTGTTCGTGCCACAGACAGAGCATCTGTGGTCGTGGTGTGTGTGTCTAGGGATTGTGCTTATATGTGTGTGCACGTGTGTACACGTGTGTACCTCTGTGCACACGTGCTCGGCTTTGTCTGTTCCGTGTTCCCCGGAGGCCCAGCAAAGGGAGGAATGGCTCTTTCAGCGAATACAGAGAGCAGCCACCGGGTCTCTCTCCGTCCTCCCTTCTCCTCCCAATGATCTTCCCGTAGCACGACGGACAGTTCCGTGCTGACCCTGATGGTTCCTCTTCAACATTCTCCAGCCCATCACTCCCTCCTCCATTTGGGTGGCCTTGAAAGCGAAGCCCATGTGGCTCAGTGGGCAGCGTGTCCGGAAACAGGAGGTCCTGGGTTCAAATGTGGCCACAGACTCTTTGTAGCCGGGTGACCTTGGGCAAGTCACTTGAGCCCGGCCGCCTGGCCCTTAGCGCTCTTCTGCCTTGGCACGGATCCTTAGTATTGACCCTCAGACAGGAGGCGAGGCTTGTCTTGGGCCTCGGTGGCTCCAGGGTCCTGCTTAGGACACCACGATTTTCCGAGTCCCAGAAGCCTTCTACGGTCCGTCTCTCGCTGCTTTGAGAGGAAACGTGGATTTAGAAGGATCCTGCGGGCTGGGCTCATCCCCTCCCTTCACAGCCGAGGGACCAGGCCTGGCCGCAGGAAGTGATCTGGCCGGGGGACTCGATGATGGGACTCGGCACAGAGCCCTCGTGGCCAAAGCCAGCCCAGCTCCTCGGCTCTAGACTGTTCAGCCACAGAGGAAGAAGGATCTCGGTCCGGCCAAGCATTCGCCCCCGAGTCCCTGAGGGGATGGCGCGGCGCAGAGCGGCTCCCAGAAGCCTCCCTCCAGCTCTTGGGACGAGCCTCCAAACCAGGCACCGACGGCAGGAGGAGGCCGGCACACGCCGGTGGCAGGCAGAGAGCCCCCATCACTGGAGCCACCTTGGCCCTTCCCGAGCCCAGGCTGTGGTGGAAGATGTGCTGCAAGCAGCCCAAGCTGGTGCTGGGGGCCGTGCCTGGGCTTTCCTGCATGACTGCCCACGGAGGGTCTGTGGTCTCCCTTGGAGGCGAGAGGGAGGCAGGGAGGATGAACGGGAGGGCAAAACCAGCCTCAGAGGAAGAAGAACCCAAGTCTGAGCCACACCTTCCAACGGAGCCTCCCTGGAGCCCCACGTCAGTCAGTTTCACGGACAGTCAATGGGCGAGATCCTCCCTGGTTTTCTTATAGGCTTCCAGGTTATTTATTTCTCCATATTGTTGACATTTGCACCGGGGGTCAACTTAGAGCCTCCATCCCCCATCCTATCCCCATCGACCCTGTGACCAGGCAGTTGTTTTCCTTCTGGGTGTCTACTCCCTCAGTTCTTCTTGGTGGTTATTTATTTCTTCATATTGTTGATGTTTGCACCGGTGATCGCTTAGAGCCTCCATCCCCCAGCCTATCCCCATCGACCCTGTGACCAGGCAGTTGTTTTCCTTCTGGGTGTCTACTCCCGCAGTTCTTCTTGGTGGTTATTTATTTCTTCATATTGTTGATGTTTGCACCGGTGATTGCTTAGAGCCTCCATCCCCCAGCCTATCCCCATCGACCCTGTGACCAGGCAGTTGTTTTCCTGGGTCTCTGCTCCTGTGGTTCTTCTTGGAGGTTATTTTTTCTACTTTCCGCTTCATTACCTTTTGCTGAAGCCATTGATTTCGATGTCACGTTTCTTTTGGAATATGTCTCTTTCCCTCCTTCCCTGGCAGGGAGAAAGTGAAACCCCAACCCAGCTCGCTTTGTGTCAGGGAAGTAAAAAATAGTTCCCTAAAACTGTTCAAGAAGCCCCCAGCATCAGACAGGGCGTGGCACAGCACCCCTGAAAGGAAGGAAGCAGGGGGAGGCACACGTTTCCTCAGTTCCTTTCCGGAGTTGAATTTGGATGCTCCAGCATTCTTTTTGTTTCATGTAATCACTTCAGGGATTTGCCCCCGTTCTGCTTCTCCAGAGCAGCTCTGACAAGGAAGGAGATCCGCGTTTCTCCCAATCCTTCATGTATATATGTATGCGGAGCCGTAGCATTTCTGGCGCCCATGAGATTGCCTCACTTTCCTGTTTCACCATTTGTTCCTCCATCTCTTGAGGGATGCACACGTGCTTGACGCCCCATTCTGTTATCACCCAATGCTCTGTTTGCCCTCCTGGGGTGTGTGCTGAGGCGTGAGGTCACCGTGGGAGGAGAGCAGGAGATTCGGGAGTCTCGGGCCACTTCATAGAATTGGGGTCCTTCCTTGCTGGGAAATCCCTCTTTTCACTTCCAGAGGAGTTTTAGCAGATCATTTCCCCCCGACACAAAGCCATCACTCCCAACTCCGAATGTGCATGTGTGTGTGTGTGTGTGTGCGTGTGCGCACGCCGGTGACACATAATGGGAGTACAACCCAAGGGCTTGAGTTCACATCCTGCTCCTGCTTTTTGCTACCTGGGTGACCTCGGAGCTTCAGGCGAGCTCTCTGGACCTCAGTTTCCTCCTCGTTAAGGCAGGCCTCTGCGATCCCTTCCAGTTCTCAGGGCAGGAGCTTAGTGATCTCTGGCCCCGATTCGGACACGGCAGCACCTCATTAGGCCATCCTGTCAAGCGGCTCCCCTTCTCTGTGGGGGATGGACGTGCTCCAAGATCCCAGGGGAGGCCCGAAGTGGCTCTAACGTTCACGCCCGGCTTAACGTCTCTCCCTGCTTCTGCCCCTCTGAGTGAGCCGCAAAGAGGCCACAGTGGGCACACCTCGGGCACAGAGAGGGGGGACTTCCTCGGGTCCCAGCGGTGCCAGCCCCCCCATCTGGTGGCAGCCCCCTTCCTGCCTCCTGTGGACACGGATCCGTGGACAAGGAGGGGAAACTGCCACGTCAGGAACCTACTAAGCAGTGGGTGAATCCACTGACTAGTTCTCCGGGAAGCTTTCCCTCTTGTTCTGGCTGCGCCGGTGCCAGGACGGGAGCCGCCGTCACCGCAGGCCACCAACGTCGCCCTTTCCTCTCCTCCCTCATTTTCTCGAGCTCGGATGCTGGCCCAGCCCTGCCATGTCAGCCCTGTGAGAGGCCAGGAGGGTCCGGGGATGTCCTCACCTCCCGAAGAGCAGGCATGATCGGCGGTTGACCCATTGGGAGCATGTGTGTGTCTGGGGCTGACTGCTGCCATCTTGGAATCGGGCCTGACAGGCAGGCCAGACCGGCTGAGGGACAGAGGAGGGAGGGCGAGGCTGGCAAGGAACCCTGACCCTAAATACGGAACCCCAGCCTTAATCCTAACCCCAATCCTAACCCTGAACCCAAACCCGAACCCTAATACGTGCCGATTTCTAACCCGAACCCGAACCCTGTGGTCAGGGATGCCGAACGCCCGACAAAATGGACCTTCTCATTCCTGACCCCCCTACACGGTGGCTCGTCTGGCCTTGAGGCCGCCATGACAGTCTGCTGCGTTTTGGGGATCCATTTGGAGAAAACCTTGTTCTGAGGCTCTCGAGGAAGGTCGGCGGCGCTGTGTCCCCCGATGATATTTGTCTGCTGCAGCCGCGTTCTGCTCCTGGATAACAAAGTTCCCCAAACAGCTCTTTGCCCAGCTCTGGACATGCAATTGGCTGCCTCCAGGGGGCGTCCAAAGCCATCCCTGAGCAGATCCGCCCTGAGTCTCCCCTCCGGCAGGAGCTGGGCTGGCGGCTTGCCAGCGGAGGGCAGGCCCACTGGGAAGGGTTGGCTCCGTGGTGCCCCGGGGCTGGGGGAAGGGCCGGGCCCCGGTTCGTGGGGCTGTTTGCCCTCGTCCCTCGCTCCCGTGGCAGGGCCGGCTTGGTGGGCTCTTAAGCCAATCGGAACCTCCCGGAACGGGCCGGCCTCTTCGGAAGGAACAAAATGGCAGAGCGAAGCCTCGCCGGCTCCCCTGGCGCGTCCTGGGCGGCGATGATCATGCCCGTCAAGGGTGCCCTGAGGCTTGGGCCCTCCCCGGCCCCTGCCTGGCCTTCCAGCCCATCTGTGGCTGGACGTTCTCGAGGGCTCGGACAGGCAGAGGCAGGCCCGACGTCCAGGGGCCAGGACGGCCACGTGCCTGGCTGCCCGGGTCCTGCTCCATCCCAGCCCGAGCTTGGGGCATTCAGGAGAAAGATGAGCACGAAACTCACACAAGGGGCCCCGCACGGGGTGGGGAGGAAGGGGGGGCGGGCCAGCCAGGAGCAGAGTGTGCGCAGAGGCTCCTCCCCCTTTGCGAGACTCGCGCCAGACCTGGAGGCAGACAAGCAGGGAGGACTTGTAGGACGTTGGGAGGCCAGGATTGGCGGAGCTGAGCACACGCTGCGGCTGTCACTTCCGCTGAATAGTCTTAGTGCAGTTCGTAGGGAGGTTTTATGTACAATCTAAGCCCTTAAAGCAGGGTCCCCAAACGTTTTACCCAGGGGGCCAGTTCACTGTCCCTCAGACCATTGGAGGGCCGGACTATAAACCCTGATCCTGACCCTAACGCTGACCTTGACCTGACCCTGACCCTGACCCTAACCCGGCAGCAGTACACACCGTGCAGAATCCCCTCCCCCAGATCCTGCTCACTGTGCTGATGTCTTCCATGGTGCAGCCACAGAATCCTTTGCAGGGCGCCTCGTTCTCCTTCAGTTACTCTCAGAACAAGGTGCCACACAAGGATGACATCACCGGAAGCAGGGCTGTGTGTGAGCGCCACCACCACATACAGGGCTCCTCTCACTGAGCACCAATGAAGGAGGTGCCCCTTCCAGAAGGGTGGGGGGTGGTAAAGGGCCTCAGGGGTACATGGGGCTTGTGGGCTGTAGTTTGGGAACCTTGCCTTAAAGCTTCCATAAAGACGAGGAGCCACAGAAGCACAGAGCCGCCACACCTGGGGGGTGGTGGTCAGAGTCCCTCGAGAGCCTCAGGCTCAGTCATGGCCTCCGATGTTCTGAGTGCCAATCCTGCCTGCCTGCCCACCGACTCCCCAAAGGTAGCCCAAGCACAAGCTGTCCTAGAGTGGGTTAGGGCTCTCCTTTACCTCTTGCCTTGCCCCTGGCTCTGTTTGCTGCCCCTCCTGACCCCAGCACCGCAGCTCCCCCTCAGGCCACGAGGCCAAGCACCCCACGCCCAGAGACTTCCTCTTCAACCATCCATCGGCAGCCATCCCAGCTCAGCCCTCGAGGCCCTATTTCTCCTACCTAGACTATTGCAGCGGCCTGGCTGAGCTCAGGCCTTTGACCGGAGGCTCAGCCATCCACAGCAAGCTGGGAGCATCTTTGGCTCCTCCCTCTGACCACCTCCAGGAACCAACAGAGTGCCTCTCCAGTACAGTGCGTGGAAGCACCTGGTTACCCAGTTATCCCCTCCTGGCACCCCCTGGGGCCAGCCAAGGCAGCTGGAGCTCCTCTCCTCTCCCCTCCTCCAGTCGGAGAGCTCCTCCCGTCTTACTGCTGCCCTTTCCCAGGTTACCTGAGCGTGCGGGTGCATTTACTCCTACACCTTCAGGATGCCTCCTTCTCCGGGTTTGAGGGTAGCGAAAGATACCTGAGGCTGGAGACGGATCCACTTATAGCTCTGTCCACCCGGCACGCTGGGGACATTTAATAACCTTCTGAATAATTGACTGACACTGTCTGTGCCCCGACTGAGTGATGAGAACGAGAACTGATCAGGGAATGGTGGAATTTCTCTCCTTCTGGCTTTACATGGAGCAGCACAGTCGATAGAGCACCGGCTCTGGAGTCAGGAAGATCTGAGTTTGAATACAGCCTCAGACAATTACTGTGACTTTGGACAAGTCACTTTACCTCTGTTTGCCTGTTTCTTCATTTTTCAAACAGGATAATATAAGAGCACTTATCTCCAGAGTTGTTATAGGAGCAAATGAGATTATGTTTGTAAAGTGCTTAGCACAGTGCCTGGCACACAGTAGGCACTTAAAATGTTTTTTTTTTCCTTCTTCCTCCTTTCTTCCTTCCCTCCCTCCTTCTTCTTTCTTTCTCCTTCCTCCCTTCCCTTCCTTCCTTCCTTCCTTCCTTCCTTCCTTCCTTCCTTCCTTCCTTCCTTCCTTCCTTCCTCCTTCCTTCCTTCCTTCCTTCCTTCCTCCCTCCCTCCCTCCCTCCCTCCCTCCCTCCCTCCCTCCCTCTTTCTTTCTTTCTTTCTTTCTTTCTTTCTTTCTTTCTTTCTTTCTTTCTTTCTTTCTTTCTTTCTTTCTTTCTTTCTTTTCTTTCTTTCTTTCTTTCTTTCTTTCTTTCTTTCCTTTCTTTCTTCCTTCCTTCCTTCCTTCCTTCCTTCCTTCCTTCCTTCCTTCCTTCCTTCCTTCCTTCCTTCCTTCCTTCCTTCTTCCTTCCTTCCTTCCCTTCCTTCCTTCCTCCTTCCTTCTTTCTTTCTTTCTTTCTTCTTTCTTTCTTTCTTTCTTTCTTTCTTTCTTTCTTTCTTTCTTTCTTTCTTTCTTTCTTTCTTTCTTTCTTTCTTTTCTTTCTTTCTTTCTTTCTTTCTTTCTTCTCTTTTCTTTCCTTCCTTCCTTCCATCCTTCCATCTTCTTCTCTCCCTCCTGCTCTCTCTCCCTCTCTCCCTTCTCAGTAATATCAGAATAGAATGAGAAAGGTTGACTGTTTGCCCACCGTCATGGCTCTTGCTTCAGCCCTCTCTCACGCCACTCACAGTCCGATCATGGGGGTGAGAGCGTTCAGCATCCCAGCCTCTAGTCACCTCTGCTTTAGCCAGCCAGAGTTGCAGTTGCCCCCACTGGGCCCTGTTTTGGAAGAGGCTGTTCTGGCTCTCACAAATTCAGGTTGTGTCTTCTAACGGGAACATAATTCAATTTATTGGCGGCCTGAAAATGGGTGGCCTTGAAGGCAGGGCTCACAGGCAGTGGGGAGAGAACATCCTGGAGAACAAGGAGAAGCCCACAGTCAGCCCAGATCCTGTCACTTCTGGAAAGAGAGGGGGCTGCGCTTGTGCAGAAACAAAGAGCATTGCTTTCTCAGACCAAGTGCTTCTTCCTCTGGGGCTGTGCAGGGTCAAAGCAAGTGAGAGTGGGAGGAGTGGCCCCCTCTGGCCCCCTTTGGCCCCTTCCAGCCTCCTCCAGCTCCTTCCAGCCCCCTCCGGCCCTTCCAGCCTCCTCCAGCAAGTCCAGCCCCTCCAAGCCCCTCTCTCTCGCTCTTTCAGTCTCTCTCCCTCCCTCTCTCTCCCTCTCTCTCTCTCCCCTCCCCCCTCTCCCTCCCTCTCTCTCTCTCCCTCTTTCTCTCTCTGTCTCTTTCTGTCTCTCTCTCCTCTCTCTCCCTCCCTCCCTCCTCTCTCTCCTTCCCTCTCTCTCTCTCTCCCTCTCTCTGTCTCCCTCTGTCTCTCTGTCTCTCTGTCTGTCTGTCTGTCTGTCTGTCTGTCTGTCTCTCCTCCCTCTCTCTCTCTCTCTCTCTCTCTCTCTCTCTCTCTCTCTCTCTGTCTCTGTCTCACACACATATAACACCACTGCTCTCAATCAGGTTAATTCAAACAATGTACAAAGCAACCTACTGTGTGCCAGGGGATGTGCTAGGTGCTGGAGAGACAAAAGGAACAAAAGAGGAGGGACTAGAGTAGGGGGGGAATCGAGGCAGACAGATCCGGCCTCCCACCCGCAAGCCTCCATAGTCCAGGCATGAAGTGACGTGTCAGAGGAGAGGAAAGGCCGGGCCAAGACAAACCGGACAGGCCTCGCCAGCAGAGTGAGGGGCCCATGATGACTCCCAAGGGGCGAGTCTGGGGGTCCAAGAGGCTCGAGGGACCCTCTAGTACTCTGGCCATAGGGAGGGCTGGGATGGGAAGGAACATGAGGCATTTGGGCCGTGCTCAGCTCGAGTATCTCCTGGGCATTGAGTTTGAGATGCCTGAAGGCGCTGGAGATCCTCCCCTGGCCCAGGCGAACCTCTGCGCAGACACACAGGATCCCGCCCCCTCCCCGGTGGGCCGCTGGTCTTCTCACTCATTGCCTCCCCTGGCCCTCCGTCTTCAGCTCTCCTCCTCTTCTGGCTCCCTTCAACCTGCTCAGGACTCCCCGCACATACGAGAAGGGAACGTCATGAGCCCACCATCCCTGGAAGGCCCCTTCCTACATCTCGTCCCCTTCTCAGCCAGACTGCCAGAAAAGCCCCAACAGGGCTGCGGCATGCGCGTCCTCTCCCTCGCACCCAAGCCCCTTGCAGTGTGGCCCGTCCCTTTGTCGCTGGCGGCACAGCTCCATCCTGAACCAGCAGTGCCTTCTTGAGGACAGCTCTCCTGCAGCCTTCCCTTGGTGAGGGAGCCGCTGCTGCCACGATGGCACTGGGTAGCTGCCTCCTTGCTCCCTCCTGCCCGGGTCTTCATGGTGCCCCTCTTTCTGCACTCTTCCTCCTCCTGCTGGGCCTGCTCCTCAGCTGGCTTTGCTGGTCCCCCAAGGGCTGCCCCCCTTCTGCTGTCTTGGGGGTGATGATTGCCAGCTGATGTCCTCCTGGAGCATCACGTGAGTCTCCGGCGCAGCCTCTGGGTCTCTGTTGCTTCTGTGCTGGGGCTGCCCGCCTCCTTGGAGGCCCTCCTGGCCCCCCTTCTGTGCTTCCGGGCTCTCCTCAGCCCTTCAAGCCCTCTGAGGCTTTCCCGAAGTCGGATGACTCCCCAGGCTTCGGCCCGATTCCCCGGGCTCTCCTCCCGCCTCCAAGACAACCCAGGAGCGCCCTTCAGCCCTCAGAGCCTTCCCAGCCGGCCCCCCCTGCCCTCCCCAGACACTGGCCCGATGTGCCCCCATTGCAGGCGTTTCCACGGAGATGGGCCAGGCCCTGTGCTTCAGGCTCTGCTTCGGTGCTGGCTCCGGCCCAGTCCAGGATGCTGGGAGAGTCGGTGGGGGGGCAGAAGGGGGGCTCATCCCTCTGGGACCCCCCACTTCGGGCAGCACCTGCTCCACCTGGCTTTGGTGGCCGCCACAAGAGGCTCAAGTCTGCAGGTGGACCCCGAGCCGTGCTGTGTGATCCCACCTGCAGGGGCCAGGCCGGAGGGGAGACCGTGGGGGCCACCCGAGAGCCAGCAGAGCGCACGGAGAGCGGCCATTTCCCAGGCTGAAGAGGGAGGGGGTCACGCAGGCTCTTTCCCCTTCCTCACACTCCCTCCCCTGGGCTGAGCCGGAGCATCCGGCACCCGCGAGGCCCGCTGGGGGAGAAGGGGGGCCGCCGAGTTCTGCCCCCCCCCCAGGCTGAACTGGCGAGGGAAGAGCCCTGGAGAGCCTGGAGGATGGGGGGCCTTTCTGGCCGGGGCCTGCTCAGCTAGGAGGGCAGGAAGGCTGTGGAGGGGCGGCCACAGAGGCGGCCCAGGCCTTTGGACAGGGCAGAGGCAGCCTGAGGCCTCTGGAGGGGCGGCCACAGAGGCGGCCCGAGGCCTCTGGGGGCGGCAGAGGTGGCAGAGTGCCTCAGGCCCTGCTGCCTTCCACCCTCTCCCTCTTGCCTCAGTCCCTTCAGCTGCCTTGTGGCTGGTGGTGCTACTTGTCTCTGCTGCCAGGGAGACGCCTCCCATTCCCTGAGCCTGGGCCCTTGGCTCTGGCCTTTGTCCTTTGGGCCTCCGGGACCCAGGGAGCTCCCTGGCATTCGGGCCGGGTCTTGCAGGCTCTCCAGCGGACCAATGAAAGGGGAGAACCTTCAGTTGGAAGAGCCGTGGACGGAAGTGGTTTGATGGGGCTCGGGTGCGAGAAATGGAGAGGAGATGCTCAGAGGCCTGAGGGTCTGTGCGGGGAGCAGCCTGGCTCTGGGGGAGTCGCTTCCTGCGGAGACGTGCCAGAGACCTAGATGGGTGGGTGGGGGTCACCCGGGCTCGCCCGGGCTCTCCTTTCTTCCCCTTTCCTCAGAGGCCTCGGCAGCCTGGACCTCCTTCGGCTCCAGCGAGTCCTCTTGAGAGCCGTCTCGCCGGCTCCAGGGACCACCACAGTTGGGCTTCCCGTGGACGGAGGGTGGCCGCGTGGCATTGTGGGTACAGCACCGGAGCAGAAGTCCAGAAGAGCTGGCCCAAAGCCTGCCCCAGACAACTTCAGCCCCACTGGGGTGAGAGCCAATGCTAGTAACAGCAGGGACTTTGAAGGTTCACAAATGCTTCCTGCATATTGACTCATTTTACCCTCACAATTTCCTGGCCTTCTCCATTTTGGAGGTGAGAAACGGAGGCAGACAGCACTTCAGTGACTTGCCAGGGTCACACAGTGAGCATCTGAGGCTGGCAGAACTCGAGCTTCCTGACTGCGGACTCAGAGGTCCGGCCGCAGCATCAGCTGACTTTTGGACCCAAACTCGGCTTCCATGTCGTCTCTTCAAAATGGAAATAGTGACCGTCCTGTTGTTCACCGACTGTTCGGGTCTAAGGAAAAGGTCGCTCGAGGGTTTCCCAACCATCGAGTGTGATCCGAATGGCAGCTGCTGGGCAGAGCAGTGCCGGCCTTCAGCAGGAACCCCGAGAGCCACTTTGACCTCATTGGTGCCCCGGTTGCTCCAGAACCCATCCTTGAGAACAGAGCAGAAAGCGTCTTCCTCTCCTTTGCTCAGGAGGAAAGAGGAGCTGGGAGAGGATGGAGAAGCCACTCGAAGAAAGGCCATTCCATCCACTAGCCTTTTCTGGATGCGTCTAAACGTCAGACTGAGACGTGATCCAGAGTAGGTTCGGGGATCTTCTGCTGAAGGAAGCCACCCAACTGCAGGCCCAGTAAACGAGTTGGGGAAATGGAGGCTCAGGAAGGTGACAGTTTCATAGCCACATAGTTGATCAGGAGCAGGGCTGGGTCTAGAACCCAATTTTTCTTATCTCCAGGCAATATTCTTTTCACTAGGAGACTGGATCTGGAATCAAGGAGACCCTGGTTTGGATTTAGTCCCCCACATTTATTAGGGGACTCAGTTTGTTCCTTTGTAAAACGAGGGGATGGGCGCAGTGGCCTCTAAGTGTTTTACCTGGAATGTTAAGATAATCGCAGTATTCCTTCGACATCCTGGAAAAGTGCCATCTGGGAACATCCTCTAGAACAGGTCTCCAAGCGACCTCGTGTCCCGGAACCCTGGGCAGTCTTGCTCCTTTCCCCACACTCAGATTTGGAGTGCCTAAAGGAGAACACACGGGATTACAAGGGAAACCAGGGAGATGGAAAGCCATTTATTGGATCTCAAAATACCACCAGGCTGAGCTCCTGGCCTCCAGGGGGAGGAATCTGGCCCCCAAAGCGGGGAGAGTGAACCGAGCCTCGGACCAGCCTTTGTTCCCTTCTCTGCCCTGTCCAAGAGCGCGGCTGCCTAGCAAAGGCTCCACACAGGCTCTTCCAAGATCTCACTTCCATGGTTGGCTCTCCCGGTGAGCCAGAGCAGGCTCACAGCCAGCTGACTCCAAAACATCCCAGCAGCCTCCCAGCACTTCACCCCTCTCCTTCCTCGTGCACAGCTGCATGAACAATTGCTCCATTCCTTGGCCAGGCAGGGATGGCCTTGGGCAGTCAGTTGTAGAAGTGTTCCTCCCCCCCCCCCCCAATATCATTTGTCTTAGAAGCACTGGCAGAATTCGCCCAATCATTGCCACATCCCGCGGAATACTCTCGGTTTCCCAGCATGTCTCGGTTGGAAGGATTCTCAAGGGTCAGTCAGAGGACGGCTAAGTGGCATAGTGGAATGAGCACTGGGCTTGGAATCGGAAGATTCATCTCGTATCTTCACGAGTTCCAATCTGGCCACAGACCCTTCCTAGCTGTGTGACCCTGGCAAGTCACTTCACCCATTTGTCTCGTTTCTCATCTGTAAAATGAACTGGAGATGGAAATGACAAACCACTCCAGTATCTGTGGCAAGAAAACCCCAAATGGGCGCATGAAGGGTTGGATTTGACTGAAAACAACTGAATAACAACAACTTCCTTGAACAGGAAGCCCCAAGTGACCTCTTAGACAAATGCTCATCCAGCCTTAGCCTGAAGTCTGTGATTTTTAAATTTCCTCCATCTTGCTTGGTCTAGCACCCAAGAATGTGTACACCCACACTACATGGGCATGTGCTAGCTAATGACAAATCAGAAATATCTAACTGCTCCCTTGGGCTGTCCTAAGCCAAGCTTGAGCCACCATTGGCACATGTGAGATGTAGGAAGTGAGGTCGAGAACAGCCTCTGAAGTTCTTGGCACTTCCTGTGGAGAAGGCTAGACGCGAGTTCTATCCTGGAGCTCAAGCTTGGAGGAGCCCTGCAGACAACTTCATTTCAGATAGGCCATGTGAGTGATAAGGACAGACTCCCTTCTCTGCCTTGGCTCTCCAGGGCCTTAACTCCCACTTTGGCTCAGCCTGAGCCAGAGCGGTTTTGAGTTAACCTCTTTCCTTCTCTCCCTCTCTCTCTCCCTCTAATATTTATTTTTCCCATTGTAATTAAATTACCATAAACTCCATTCTGACCTGAGTGTTTCATTTAGGAATTACATAAGTGAAATCCTTGGCGACCTATAATTAATATATTCAATCTTTAACCCTAAATTTGAATCTAACAAGTCCTCTAAGGGAGATAATTGGCTATGAGTTCATGTGGCTGGGGACAATTCTAAACTACAGGAAGCCTTTTCTTGACATCAAGCAGAACTCTACCTCCCTGCCATTTTCCCTCATTGTTTCTTGGTCTGTCCTTTAGAGCCAAGAAAGACAACCCACTTTCTCCTCCATATGACTTGCTCCAAGTCTTCACTCTTTTAACATGGCAGTCAGTCAATGCATAAAAGTTAATTAAGTGCCTACTATGTGTCAGCATCTGTGCTGAGTGAGGGGATACAAAGCTAGGCAAATGATAGTCCCAGCCTTCAAAGAGTTCACAGTCTAGTAGGGAGACAACATATAATAAGACACTGAAAAGGGAGAAGCAGGGGTTGAAATCAGAAGGGGAGTACTTAGAACTGAGGAAATGAGTTTATGGGTTGAAGGGATGCTGCAGGATGAGACGAGATTCCACTAAACTGGTGTAAACCCAGGCTGTCCCTGTACTACGGAGCAAACCCCAACTGGGGAAAAGAAACTGGGGATCTCTTCCTTCATTTAGGAACAACTGAACTCTCTGAATGAAGTTAGCATAGCATTCGACTTTTCGGTTGCTGTGCCACACTCGTGCTGAATTCATCACTTCCTGGACTTCTTTCTTCCTGGAATTGTGGTTTAGTTGCACCTTCCCATGAGGCATTTGTGCAGCTTTTGAACTCAAGTGCAGGATTTTATATCTATGAATGTTAAATTGTATTTTATTAGACTGACACAGCGTTGTAGCCTGTCAAGATCTTTGGGTATCCTGTGTTGGTTACTGGGTGGGTGACTTGGCCCTCCACATTCTGTGGCAGCTGAAAATTGGATGCTATGCAAGTCAGCAAATAAATGAAAAAGCTATACCCCACCCCCCCCCTACTCTGAGCCATCCACAAGTGAGTGCCCTCTGGGACGATGGGGTCTTATAGCTCTCTTCTCCTCCAGTGTGAATAACTTTGCCAAACAACAGGCAGGGATGTATAAAGTTCAGTGTTTCAGTAATCTCATCATTTGGGATTGTGTCCAAAAAGAACCAAAGGAAAGGAGGCTAGTCTGTTCTTAATGGAGGCGTGCTGGCTCGCCAGTCTTGTTTCTCTTTCCAAGTGTTCACAGGCCTTCCTTCAGGTGACAAGGGCAAACAGGGAAGCTGAATGAATCTCCAACAGGAGATGTTCATGGTCATGGAGCGTTGTGGGCGCTGAAAAGATTGGAAATGGACTTTCCTACCCTATGTGAGCCAGGAGAGGAGAAGCTGAGGCAGAAACCAAAGAGTTAAAAAGACCTGATATCTTGGCTGCTCTCTGATAGCCAGCCTGGCTGTGTGGCTGCCAGGCTGTCTTCTCTCCTGCATGGGGCACACTTGGATTAGTCCCTGGAGCTATGAACTAAAAGAGCTGAGACTCCATTACCGCCATCAAGGTGGTAAACTCCATTTACTTACATGTAATTCATCAGAGGGCCAGATGGTGGCAGGCCCAGCAATCAACAACAAAGCAGAGACACAGCATCTATTTGCATGACAAGTCAATAGCCAATTGTGAACTGGACCAGAAAGCAGATCCTGAGGTCATGCAGTCACTAGCCAAAGGATGTCATCAGCCGCAGTGTGGATGCAAGCAGCGCTCGAGGCACATAGATCATTTGGGCTTTGCCCATTCGGTTCCCTGCATGTGTGGACTCTTCTGAGAGAGTAGCTCCTGGCCACGGAAGCTCTTTGATCCTGCTCGTCCCCCCGTGGCTCCTTTCTTTGAGGGTGTCAGGCTCCGGGACCCCAGTGACTCTGTTTCCCAGGGGAGAGGCGCCGATCGCCTTGTTGCTTATCTTGGTCTATTATTGAGGGGTCTTTGCTTTGCCTTAATGGATGCTTTGCTTGGGTTGCTTAAATCATCCTGATGGGAGCCCCCAGTCTGTGGTTTTGTCCCCACAATCCACTCTGGCCCTGAGCGGGGCTCTGGATGTTCAGCAGGCCTACATTGAACAGTATATTCCAACGGAGCTCCCTCGAGTCAAACTCCCAGCTCATGATCAGTATGCAGAATCCACATCTTTTGCCTTTTGCAGGAGTGGAGTATCCCTAGGCTGCGGCATCTCTTCTCATCTTCGTGACTTCACATTTTACAGCTTTGTCATCATATTATTAGGGGCATTGAAGTGCGCCAAGAATTGAGAGTGGGGGCTGGGGTCAGGAAGATCTGAGTTCAAATCCAGGCGCAGACCCTCATTAGTTGTCTGACCCTGGGCAAGTCCCCCAACCCTGTTTGCCTCAGTTTCCTCAACTGTCAGATGAGCTGGAGGAGCTGACAAACACTTCCAATATCTTTGCTAAGAAAACCGCCAGTGGGGGCCCGGAGAGTTGGACGTGACTGAATGCCAGTTCCATCACTTCCTCTTCTAGCTCGCTGGCATTTACTCGGCAAGGGTACCGATGCTCTTCTCGCAGCCTCTGCTAGTTGACCTTGGATTTTTCTCCCGGTAACTGGTTCCTTTCTGGCCTTCTCAATCCAAACCTGTTTTCCTTGTCAGAGAAGAGAAAGAAGCCAATCGAGAGCGGAGTCGTTTTGCCTTGTGGCTCCCATCTGCTGTCACTGCTGACGGGCTTGTCTTCCCAGGGTTCCTTTGGCTCCTCGAGCTTCTCGCATTGGATGGGGCGGGGAGAAGCCTGCTTATAGGGTGTCCTTGCTGGTCATTTTGTGCTTCTTTATAGCCTTAGCCTTGCCCTGCTGAAGCGCTCCTAGCGCGGATGATTCAGTCTCTTGGGCCGTGCCTGTGAGGCCTGGCTCAAGAGAAGAGGCTGCTCCAGGGGCCTCCGTTGGTGGACGAGCCGCCCTCGGCAGGAAGAAGATGGCGCTTCTCTCTGCCCCCACTTAGAAGCAAGTGGTGCGAGTTGCAACAGGCAGATGAAGGCTTGTTGGGCCCAATGGTGGCGCGATGAGACTTGGCGAGCCGTTGGAGATACTCCCAGGTGGGGGCGGGGCAGGGGCACCGGAGGCCCCAAATGAGAATTTGGCCGGGAGTTCCTTCCGAGTCAGGCCTCGATGGCTGCTCTCCCTCTGGACGTGGGCGTGAAAAGAAAAAGCCCATAGATGCCAGCTTTCCCCAGCTCTGCTGCTGTCCCTGCTGGCCTCCGCCCACCCCCCGGGGGTGGCCACGGGGTCAAACGAGTCCACCTTGTTATTCCACAGACAAGGAAGTTG
>NC_077233.1:681037-726037 GCF_027887165.1 Monodelphis domestica
TGCCCCCCATTGCAGGGCGTTTCTACGGAGATGGGCCAGGCCCTGTGCTTCAGGCTCTGCTTCGGTGCTGGCCCCGGCCTAGTCCAGGACGCTGGGAGAGTCGGTGGGGGGGCAGAAGGGGGGCTCATCCCTCTGGGACCCCCCACTTCGGGCAGCACCTGCTCCACCTGGCTTTGGTGGCCGCCACAAGAGGCTCAAGTCTGCAGGTGGACCCCGAGCCGGGCTGTGTGATCCCACCTGCAGGGGCCAGGCCGGAGGGGAGACCGTGGGGGCCACCCGAGAGCCAGCAGAGCGCACGGAGAGCGGCCATTTCCCCAGGCTGAAGAGGGAGGGGGTCACGCAGGCTCTTTCCCTTCCTCACACTCCCTCCCCTGGGCTGAGGCCGGAGCATCCGGCACCCGCGAGGCCCGCTGGGGGGAGAAGGGGGGGCCGCCGAGTTCTGCCCCCCCCCCCAGGCTGAACTGGCGAGGGAAGAGCCCTGGAGAGCCTGGAGGATGGGGGGCCTTTCTGGCCGGGGCCTGCTCAGCTAGGAGGGCAGGAAGGCTGTGGAGGGGCGGCCACAGAGGCGGCCCAGGCCTTTGGACAGGGGCAGAGGCGGCCTGAGGCCTCTGGAGGGGCGGCCACAGAGGCGGCCCGAGGCCTCTTGGGGGCGGCAGAGGTGGCAGAGGCGCCCCAGGCCCTGCTGCCTTCCACCCTCTCCCTCTTGCCTCAGTCCCTTCAGCTGCCTTGTGGCTGGTGGTGCTACTTGTCTCTGCTGCCAGGGGAGACGCCTCCCATTCCCTGAGCCTGGGCCCTTGGCTCTGGCCTTTGTCCTTTGGGCCTCCGGGACCCGGGGAGCTCCCTGGCATTCGGGCCGGGTCTTGCAGGCTCTCCAGCCGGACCAATGAAAGGGGAGAACCTTCAGTTGGAAGAGCCGTGGACGGAAGTGGTTTGATGGGGCTCGGGTGCGAGAAATGGAGAGGAGATGCTCAGAGGCCTGAGGGTCTGTGCGGGGAGCAGCCTGGCTCTGGGGGAGTCGCTTCCTGCGGAGACGCGCCAGATGACCTAGAATGGGGGGGGGGGTCACCCGGGCTCGCCCGGGCTCTCCTTTCTTCCCCTTTCCTCAGAGGCCTCAGCAGCCTGGACCTCCTTCGGCTCCAGCGAGTCCTCTTGAGAGCCGTCTCGCCGGCTCCAGGGACCACCACAGTTGGGCTTCCCGTGGACAGAGGGTGGCCGCGTGGCATTGTGGGTTCAGCACCGGAGCAGAAGTCCAGAAGAGCTGGCCCAAAGCCTGCCCCAGACAACTTCAGCCCCACTGGGGTGAGAGCCGATGCTAGTAACAGCAGGGACTTTGAAGGTTCACCAAATGCTTCCTGCATATTGACTCATTTTACCCTCACAATTTCCTGCCTTCTCCATTTTGGAGGTGAGAAAACGGAGGCAGACAGCACTTCAGTGACTTGTCCAGGGTCACACAGTGAGCATCTGAGGCTGGTGGAACTCGAGGCTTCCCGACTGCGGACTCAGAGGTCCGGCCGCAGCATCAGCTGACTTTTGGACCCAAACTCGGCTTCCATGTCGTCCTCTTCAAAATGGAAATAGTGACCGTCCTGTTGTCACCGACTGTTCGGGTCTAAGGAAAAGGTCGCTCGAGGGTTTCCCAACCATCGAGTGTGATCCGAACGGCAGCTGCTGGGCACAGCAGTGCCGGCCTTCAGCAGGAACCCCGAGAGCCACTTTGACCTCATTGGTGCCCCGGTTGCTCCAGAACCCATCCTTGGAGAACAGAGCAGAAAGCGTCTTCCTCTCCTTTGCTCAGGAGGAAAGAGGAGCTGGGAGAGGATGGAGAAGCCACTCGAAGAAAGGCTGTTCCATCCACTAGCCTTTTCTGGACGCGTCTAAACGTCAGACCGAGACGTGATCCAGAGTAGGGTTCGGGGATCTTCTGCTGAAGAAGCCACCCAACCGCAGGCCCAGTAAACGAGTTGGGGAAATGGAGGCTCAGGAAGGTGACAGTTTCATAGTCACATAGTTGATCAGGAGCAGGGCTGGGTCTAGAACCCAATTTTCTTATCTCCCAGGCCAATATTCTTTTCACTAGGGAGACTGGATCTGGAATCAAGGAGACCCTGGTTTGGATTTAGTCCCCCACATTTATTAGGGGACTCAGTTTGCTCCTTTGTAAAACGAGGGGATGGGCGCAGTGGCCTCTAAGTGTTTTACCTGGAATGTTAAGATAATCGCAGTATTCCTTCGACATCCTGGAAAAGGGCCATCTGGGAACATCCTCTAGAACAGGGTCTCCCAAGTGACCTCGTGTCACGGAACCCCTGGGCAGTCTTGCTCCTTTCCCCACACTCAGATTTGGAGTGCCTAAAGGAGAACACACGGGATTACAAGGGAAACCAGGGAGATGGAAAGCCATTTATTGGATCTCAAAATACCACCAGGCTGAGCTCCTGGCCTCCAGGGGGAGGAATCTGGCCCCCAAAGCGGGGAGAGTGAACCGAGCCCGGACCAGCCTTTGTTCCCTTCTCTGCCCTGTCCAAGAGGCGGCTGCCTAGCAAAGGCTCTTCCAAGATCTCACTTCCATGGTTGGCTCTCCCGGTGAGCCAGAGCAGGCTCACAGCCAGCTGACTCCAAAACATCCCAGCAGCCTCCCAGCTCTTCGCCCTCTTCCTTCCTCTTGCACGCTGCATGAACAATTGCTCCATTCCTTGGCCAGGCAGGGATGGCCTTGGGCAGTCAGTTGTAGAAGTGTTCCTCCCCCCCCCCCAATATCATTTGTCTTAGAAGCACTGGCAGAATTCGCCCAATCATTGCCACATCCCGCGGAATACTCTCGGTTTCCCAGCATGTCTCGGTTGGAAGGATTCTCAAGGGTCAGTCAGAGGACGGCTAAGTGGCATAGTGGAATGAGCACTGGGCTTGGAATCGGGAAGATTCATCTTCGTATCTTCACGAGTTCCAATCTGGCCACAGACCCTTCCTAGCTGTGTGACCCTGGGCAAGTCACTTCACCCATTTGTCTCATTTCTCATCTGTAAAATGAACTGGAGATGGAAATGACAAACCACTCCAGTATCTGTGGCAAGAAAACCCCAAATGGGCTCATGAAGGGTTGGATTTGACTGAAAAACAACTGAATAACAACAACTTCCTTGAACAGGAAGCCCCAAGTGACCTCTTAGACAAATGCTCATCCAGCCTTAGCCTGAAGTCTGTGATTTTTAAATTTCCTCCATCTTGCTTGGTCTAGCACCCAAGAATGTGTACACCCACACTACATGGGCATGTGCTAGCTAATGACAAATCAGAAATATCTAACTGCTCCCTTGGGCTGTCCTAAGCCAAGCTTGAGCCACCATTGGCACATGTGAGATGTAGGAAGTGAGGTCGAGAACAGCCTCTGAAGTTCTTGGCACTTCCTGTGGAGAAGGCTAGACGTGAGTTCTATCCTGGAGCTCAAGCTTGGAGGAGCCCTGCAGACAACTTCTTTTCAGATAGGCCACGTGAGTGATAAGGACAGACTCCCTTCTCTGCCTTGGCTCTCCAGGGCCTTAACTCCCACTTTGGCTCAGCCTGAGCCAGAGCGGTTTTGAGTTAACCTCTTTCCTTCTCTCCCTCTCTCTCTCCCTCTAATATTTTATTTTTCCCATTGTAATTAAATTACCATAAAACTCCATTCTGACCTGAGTGTTTCATTTAGGAATTACATAAGTGAAATCCTTGGCGACCTATAATTAATATATTCAGTCTTTAACCCTAAATTTGAATCTAACAAGTCCTCTAAGGGAGATAATTGGCTATGAGTTCATTGTGGCTGGGGATAATTCTAAACTACAGGAAGCCTTTTCTTGACATCAAGCAGAACTCTACCTCCCTGCCATTTTCCCTCATTGTTTCTTGGTCTGTCCTTTAGAGCCAAGAAAAGACAACCCACTTTCTCCTCCATATGACTTGCTCCAAGTCTTCACTCTTTTCACATGGCAGTCAGTCAATGCATAAAAGTTTATTAAGTGCCTACTATGTGCCAGCATCTGTGCTGAGTGAGGGGGATACAAAGCTAGGCAAATGATAGTCCCAGCCTTCAAAGAGTTCACAGTCTAGTAGGGAGACAACATATAATAAGACACTGAAAAGGGAGAAGCAGGGGTTGAAATCAGAAGGGAAGTACTTAGAACTGAGGAAATGAGTTTATGGGTTGAAGGGATGCTGCAGGATGAGATGAGATTCCACAAAGCCTGGTGTAAACCCAGGCTGTCCCTGTACTACGGAAGCAAACCCCCAACTGGGGAAAAGAAACTGGGGATCTCTTCCTTCATTTAGGAACAACTGAACTCTCTGAATGAAGTTTAGCATAGCATTCGACTTTTAGGTTGCTGTGCCACACTCGTGCTGAATTCATCACTTCCTGGACTTCTTTCTTCCTGGAATTGTGGTTTAGTTGCACCTTCCCATGAGGCATTTGTGCAGCTTTTGAACTCAAGTGCAGGATTTTATATCTATGAATGTTAAATTGTATTTTATTAGACTGACACAGCGTTGTAGCCTGTCAAGATCTTTGGGTATCCTGTGTTGGTTACTGGGTGGGTGACTTGGCCCTCCACATTCTGTGGCAGCTGAAAATTGGATGCTATGCAAGTCAGCAAATAAATGAAAAAGCTATACCCCACCTCCCCCCCTACTCTGAGCCATCCACAAGTGAGTGCCCTCTGGGACGATGGGCTCTTATAGCTCTCTTCTCCTCCAGTGTGAATAACTTTGCCAAACAACAGGCAGGGATGTATAAAGTTCAGTGTTTCAGTAATCTCATCATTTGGGGATTGTGTCCAAAAAGAACCAAAGGAAAGGAGGCTAGTCTGTTCTTAATGGAGGCGTGCTGGCTCGCCAGTCTTGTTTCTCTTTCCAAGTGTTCACAGGCCTTCCTTCAGGTGACAAGGGCAAACAGGGAAGCTGAGTGAATCTCCAACAGGAGATGTTCATGGTCATGGAGCATTGTGGGCGCTGAAAAGATTGGAAATGGACTTTCCTACCCTATGTGAGCCAGGAGAGGAGAAGCTGAGGCAGAAACCAAAGAGTTAAAAAGACCTGATATCTTGGCTGCTCTCTGATAGCCAGCCTGGCTGTGTGGCTGCCAGGCTGTCTTCTCTCCTGCATGGGGCACACTTGGATTAGTCCCTGGAGCTATGAACTAAAAGAGCTGAGACTCCATTACCGCCATCAAGGTGGTAAACTCCATTTACTTACATGTAATTTATCAGAGGGCCAGAAGGTGGCAGGCCCAGCAATCAACAACAAAGCAGAGACACAGCATCTATTTGCATGACAAGTCCAATAGCCCAATTGTGAACTGGACCAGAAAGCAGATCCTGAGGTCATGCAGTCACTAGCCAAAGGATGTCATCAGCCGCAGTGTGGGATGCAAGCAGCGCTCGAGGCACATGGATCATTTGGGCTTTGCCCATTCGGTTCCCTGCATGTGTGGACTCTTCTGAGAGAGTAGCTCTGGCCACGGAAGCTCTTTGATCCTGCTCGTCCCCCCGTGGCTCCTCTCTTTGAGGGTGTCAGGCTCTGGGACCCCCAGTGACTCTGTTTCCCAGGGGAGAGGTTCCGATCGCCTTGTTGCTTATCTTGGTCTGTTATTGAGGGGTCTTTGCTTTGCCTTAATGGATGCTTTGCTTGGGTTGCTTAAATCATCCCTGATGGGAGCCCCCAGTCTGTGCAGGGTTTTGTCCCCACAATCCACTCTGGCCCTGAGAGGGGCTCTGGACGTTCAGCAGGCCTACATTGAATAGTATATTCCAACGGAGCTCCCTCGAGTCAAACTCCAGCTCATGATCAGTATGCAGAATCCACATCTTTTGCCTTTTGCAGGAGTGGAGTATCCCCTAGGGCTGCGGCATCTCTTCTCATCTTCGTGACTTCACATTTTACAGCTTTGTCATCATATTATTAGGGGCATTGAAGTGGCGCCAAGAATTGAGAGTGGGGGCTGGGGTCAGGAAGACCTGAGTTCAAATCCAGGCGCAGACCCTCATTAGTTGTCTGACCCTGGGCAAGTCCCCCAACCCTGTTTGCCTCAGTTTCCTCAACTGTCAGATGAGCTGGAGGAGCTGACAAACACTTCCAATATCTTTGCTAAGAAAACCGCCAGTGGGGGCCCGGAGAGTTGGACGTGACTGAATGCCAGTTCCATCACTTCCCTCTTCTAGCTCGCTGGCATTTACTCGGCAAGGGTACCGATGCTCTTCTCGCAGCCTCTGCTAGTTGACCTTGGATTTTTCCTCCCGGTAACTGGTTCCTTTCTGGCCTTCTCAATCCAAACCTGTTTTCCTTGTCAGAGAAGAGAAAGAAGCCAATCGAGAGCGGAGTCGTTTTGCCTTGTGGCTCCCATCTGCTGTCACTGCTGGACGGGCTTGTTCTTCCCAGGGTTCCTTTGGCTCCTCGAGCTTCTCGCATTGGATGGGGCGGGGAGAAGCCTGCTTATAGGGTGTCCTTGCTGGTCATTTTGTGCTTCTTTTATAGCCTTAGCCTCGCCCTGCTGAAGCGCTCCTAGCGCGGATGATTCAGTCTCTTGGGCCGTGCCTGTGAGGCCTGGCTCAAGAGAAGAGGCTGCTCCAGGGGCCTCCGTTGGTGGACGAGCCGCCCTCGGCAGGAAGAAGATGGCGCTTCTCTCTGCCCCCACTTAGAAGCAAGTGGTGCGAGTTGCCAACAGGCAGATGAAGGCTTGTTGGGCCCAATGGTGGCGCGATGAGACTTGGCTAGCCGTTGGAGATACTCCCAGGTGGGGGCGGGGCAGGGGGCACCGGAGGCCCCAAATGAGAATTTGGCCGGGAGTTCCTTCCGAGTCAGGCCTCGATGGCTGCTCTCCCTCTGGACGTGGGCGTGAAAAGAAAAAGCCCATAGATTGCCAGCTTTCCCCAGCTCTGCTGCTGTCCCTGCTGGCCTCCGCCCACCCCCCGGGGGTGGCCACGGGGTCAAACGAGTCCCACCTTGTTATTCCACAGACAAGGAAGTTGGGGATGAAGCTGTTCCACTACTTCCCCGCTCAAAGTCCTGGGCTAGTGAATGGCAGGGGAGGAAGGGCTCGGGGCTGCTGATGCTGGGCCCAGGGATCCTTCCGGGTCGCCACGGATGGGTCCTTGTATGCAGAGCCCGTGTGCGGGAGCCCCCTTTGAGAGGGAGGCTGCGGCGTGCCTGGAGAGAAGATAGAACGGAAAGAAGACTCCATGGATAGTCCAGGGAAGATGGCGAGAGGGGGAGGGGTGCCACTAAGTTCCCGCCCCTTGAAGCCAAAGGAGCCGTGTCCACCGGCCATACCTTCCCGAAGTCCTGAGCCACCTCCTGCCGCCACTGAACCGGCCACCCCGCAGAGGAAGCTCGTTGCTGGCCCCGCATCCCCTCTCGACTTTGCCTTTGGGGCGCCATCTTGCCAAGCCCCGGGAAGAGAGGCGGGGCGAGAGGAGGCGGGGCGAGAGGAGGCGGGCGCAGTGCAGCCGTGGTGGGCAAAGGGCCGGCGATGCCCCACTTGGCCGCTGAACAGAGGAGGCTGTCCCAGCATGGGAGGCCGAGGAGAGAGGCTGAACCCGCCACAGAGCACTTCAACGTGAAGGCTAAATCGAGGCACCGACTTCCAGTCTCCGAGTCCACCTCCCGATCCACAGCCAGAGAAGAGCCCTCTCGATGGTACCCGCGACGATGGCCTCAAGAGCCAGCCGTGCCATGAGCCCCCTCCTTCTCGGGAAGGCCTCTCTGCCTTTGGGCAGCAGGAAGAGGGGCTCCCCCCTACCCCGGCCGGCTGAGTCCATGGGAGATCTGCCCTCTGCAGCGGCTAAAACGGGATGGAGGCCACCTGCAGAGGCCACAGGTGCTCTGATTATGTCCATTTTACAGATGAGGAAATTGAGTCAAGGACGTATCAAATGACTCTTCCAGGACTGGTCCCATGAGATGGGATTCCAACTTGGCTGATCCTGGCCCCAAGGGTAGCTTCTCTCCATGTTAGCACGTCCATGGGTTTGCCATCCACGTTCTCCCAGAAATCCTCCTCTAATCATCCACCCAACCTTCTGGAGGCTCCCTCGGTCCCTTTTACCACCTTGTGGATGCCAGAGAAGCTCTCCGGCTGGACTGTGGTGCTGCCAGAGTCCACACTGCTTGTCGAGTGGCCCTTCTTTCTGCTAGTTGTCCTTGAAGATGCATTTTATGCAGGTTCTCAGGAGAAAGTCTCGCCTCCCTGTGACCCCGGCGCCATTTTTTATGGATGTTTGCCTTGCTTTTGCCTGGGATTCAATCCAACAAGCACTAAATGAACTCTAGGTTACCGTTTAGCTAACTGAGGAAATGCCATTTAGAACCCTCACCTTCCATTTTAGGATCAATGCTGTGTACTGGTTCCGAGGCAGAAGAGCAACAAGGGTAGGCAATGGGGGTCAAGTGACTTGCCCAGGGTCACCCAGCTGGGAGTTGTCTGAGGCCAGATTTGAACTCAGGACCTCCGTCTCCAGGCCTGTCTCTCACACACTGCGCCTTTCCCCCCATCTTTTGGCAATGCTGTCTGATGCCTGTTGTGTCCAGTGCCTCCTGACAGCACTCATGACATTGGCTTCAGGTCTCTGCACAGACCCTCCAAGTAGTCACCAGCTTTGAAAGCACTGTTGGGAAAAGAAAATCCACTCCGCCCACCGGCTGTCCTGGACTCAGCTGCCACCTCCATTCTGCGGGTTCCGGCCCTGCGTGTCCAGCCCAGACCTCTCTCCTAATCTCCAGTATTGCCTCGCCACATCTCGAGAGAAGTCCCGCAGCTGTCCTAAACTCAGCACAACTCCAGTCCCACCTCCAAGCGCTTTCTTCTGCCCACTTTCCTTCTAGGGCTGGAGGGCCGCCGGGCACCAGGCATCCAGGCTCGAGTCTTCACCCTTTCTGGCCCTGCCTCCTCCAGCCTCTTGCCAAGTTCTCTCCATATCATATCCTTTCCTCCTCGCCCCAGACCCTGCCAGACCTGCTGCCTGCCCTCCTCACTTTATACCTGGCAGTTGCGCTAGCAGGGTCTGCCTGTGTCAAGCTTCTCCACTCTCCACTCCATCCTCCGCTCAGCTGGCAGTTTATAGCCATATCACCTCCCTGTTCAGGAACCCGAAGTGGCCCCTTGACCCTTCCAGGACCCAAGAGAAAACCCTTAGTTGGGCCTGTAAACCCCCAACTGCCTGGTTTCCTCCTCCCTTTCCAGTCTCTGTAACCCCCCTCCCCCATACTCTGACCCAGTGACCCTGGCCTGCTTGCTGTTCCTTGGACAAGAGCTCGGCTTCCTGACTCTGCATCTTCTCAAGCGGTCTGTCCTCCATGCTGGGAGATTTTCTTACTTATTGCAACCTCAGCTTCCTTGGATTCTTTCCAGCCCCAGCCCAGATCCCAGGAAGCCTTCTTAGCCCCCCTTCATCTTAGACGTTTCCTTCTGTTCAGAGAATATTGCTTGCTGCTCCATAGAGGGGGAGGGCGAGAATCTGGAGCTCAAAACTGAAAAAGAAACGAATGTTAAGGAATAATTTTTGAAAGTTAAAAAAGAAGTTTCCCTCCATTGATGACCTCTAATTCATCATGTATGTGTAGAACAAACCCTCTGTCGCCTTGCCTGCCTGCTGTCTGTCTGTCTGTCTCTCTTAGGGATTTTCATGTTGTTCTCCCATTAGACTGCTAGTTCCTTGGGGGCAGGGACTCTATTTGACCTTTCTTGTGTACTCAGCACTTAACACAGGATAGATAATTAGGAAAGACTTTGACTTGTACGACATCCTTAGTGTCTTCTGAAAGGGAGTATAAAAGAACCAACGCTCTTCAGATCCCACGATACATTCATAAAAAAGCCATCTTGCACCAAACCTCAGAGCTCCTTGGCACTCTGGAGGATGACCCCCCCTCCCCCCCCCTAGAGCATTGGTCAGGCTCTACAGCAGGTTCTTTTTCATATTTGGATTGAACTCAAGGCCAATGAGGGGCTTCCCACCTTTGAAATGCTTGACTCTGTGACGGTGTTCTCTGCCCTACCTCAAGCTCTTTCAAAAAAGATTTAACAAATGATTATTCTCTTGATCTCTATTTATTTCAATCTCCTTTTACTCACATTTCTCCGTGCCTCAAGTCTGGTTCAAATCTCCCCTGGCCATCCACCTCCCTAACCGAAGTAGCAGTTATTCATGGTCTTGTTTTCCAAGAAGTAGAGCCTCACTTCTTGAGCTTCTGGTCTCTTCTGAAACCCTCTGCCTCGGGCAGGACGGCCCTTCTGGGGCCAGGGCTGAAGTGTTGATGGCCTCCCTTGACATCGGCGTACTTTGGATAGAGTTCACGGAATGGCGGACTTCACCCCAGCCAGAGCTCAAAACAGACTTCTGGCATTGGTGGAGCAGGGGTTGTGCTTCCTGCCTAAAGTTGGTTACTGCATAGGTGGCACAGAGCCTGCTGAATGGAGATGGTCACATTTAGAACTTTAGGCTAAGAGTAGAAGCTTTGAGGTCAGGAACCTTCCATTGTCTCCTTTGCCTCTCCGGCACCCCACCGAAACCTGGCATAGAGCTGCTGTTGAACAAACAATTGTTGAAGAGAGGAAGAGTTCACTCAACTATCTTCCCAGTCATATTTCCTCGATTTCTCCTTGTTCTTTGTGCCATCTTGAAACATGACTGTGGGGAAAGGCAAGTCAACGGGCTGAGGACAATTCTTTCCTCAATTTTCCTTTACACAAGTAAAAGAAAAGGCTCTTTCTTTCTTTCTTTCTTTCTTTCTTTCTTTCTTTCTTTCTTTCTTCTTCTTCTTCTTTCTTTCTTTCTTTCTTTCTTTCTTTCTTTCTTCTTTCTTTCTTCCTTCCTTCCTCTCCTTCCTTCCTTCCTTCCTTCCTTCCTTTCCTTCCTTCCTTCCTTCCTTCCTTCCTTCCTTCCTTCCTTTCTTTCTTTCTTTCTTTCTTTCTTTCTTTCTTTCTTTCTTTCTTTCTTTCTTTCTTTCTTTCTTTCTTTCTTTCTTTCTTTCTTTCTTTCTTTCTTTCTTTCCTTCCTTCCTTCCTTCCTTCCTTCCTTCCTTCCTTCCTTCCTTCCTTCCTTCCTTCCTTCCTTCCTTCCTTTCTTCCTTTCTTTCTTTCTTTCTTTCTTTCTTTCTTTCTTTCTTTCTTTCTTTCTTTCTTTCTTTCTTTCTTTCTTTCTTTCTTTCTTTCTTTCTTTCTTTCTTCCTTCCTTCCTTCCTTCCTTCCTTCCTTCCTTCCTTCCTTCCTTCCTTCCTTCCTTCCTTCCTTCCTTCCTTCCTTCCTTCCTTCCTTCCTTCCTTCCTTCCTTCCTTTCTTTCTTTCTTTCTTTTCTTTCTTTCTTTCTTTCTTTCTTCTTTCTTTCTTTCTTCCTTCCTTCCTTCCTTCCTTCCTTCCTTCCTTCCTTCCTTCCTTCCTTCCTTCCTTCCTTCCTTCCTTCCTTCCTTCCTTCCTTCCTTCCTTCCTTCCTTTCTTTCTTCCTTTCTTCCTTTCTTTCTTCCTTTCTTTCTTCCTTTCTCTCACTTCCTTTCTCTCTCTTTCTTCCTTTCTTTCTTTTCTTCGAAGAATACCAGAATAATTTCTGAGTGTGCTTCTATTTGCCATCTTCACCCTGCAAACCTTTTCTGAAATCAAAGGGAAAAAAAGTGAAGGAAAAAACATTCTTTTCTCATTGAAAAATGGTCATAAGATGTGAACAGCTAAATCTCAAGGGAAGAATATGAGCTGTTCATAGCCACATAAAAATGATCCAGATGACTAAAAATGAGTGAATATGAAATGAAACAGCCTGGACAGTCTAGTCCAACGGGCAGAGCTACAATCATAGAAAATGACAAGTGGAAGGGATTTGGAAGTGATGCAGGAGAAGAACGATTGCACCGCTGATGGAACAGGGAAGAACTGGGACCCTCGATCTGGAAGGAATTTGGAACTATGCCCCAGAAGTTACTAAGCCAGGCATACATAAGCTTTGACCCAGAGCCACCCCTTTTAGATTTAGATCCCAAAGAGATCAAAGATAGAAAGAGGAAAGGGGCATCCATGTGCACAGTTATTCATAGGAACTCTCTTTGCAGGGGAGAAAAGAGCTGAAGAACTTGCCAAAAATTGTTGGGAAAAGCGGAAAGCAGTTGGACAGAAATTAGGTGCAGTCCCGTCTTACACTACTTACCAAGGTCAGATCCGAACTGGTACGTGACCGAGCTACAAGGGAAGATGGGATAAGCACGTTAGAGCGGGGGACATCTTACTTAGCAGATTTATGGCTGAGAAGAGTTCAGGAAGAAATGAAAGACGGAAAGCATCGTGGAATCAAAGAGAGGATTCTGAATATGTCAGCTGAAGAGCTTTTGTGCATCTAAAACGAAGGTAGCCAAGATCAGAAGTTGGAAAAGACTTTTTATAAACGGGTTCTTCGGTAGAGGACTCAGGCCTAAGTATCTAGAACATTTTGTCAAATCCACACGCTATGAACCCAATTGATAAGGTGTCAAAAGATAAGAATGGACAAGTTTGGGATGAAAAAATCGAAGGCAACTAGAACCAGATGAAATTGCTCTAAATCATTATTGATTAGAGAAATACAAATCCAAACACTCTGAGACATCATCACCCACCTAGCGGATGAGCTAATATGAGAAAAGAGCTGAATTGCAAATGTGGAGGCCGCGTGGAATGATAGGGACACGGATAGGCTGTTGGTAGAACTGGGACCTCATTCAACCATTTTGGAAGCAATCCAGAATTGAACTCCAGACTTACAGAGCCCAGTAATGCCACTATTAGGGCTATTTCCTAAGCTAGTCGGGGAAAAAGGGGAAAACGTGTTCTAGAATACTCGGCGTAGCTCTTGATGTGGCAGCAAAGAACTGAAAGTGAAGGGTTGTCCATCGGTTGGGGAATGGCTGGACCTTTGTGCTATGTGACTGGAAGGAGCGCTGCGGTGCCCCAAGAAATGATAAATAAGATGATCACCCAAACCTGGGAAGACTCATATGAACTGATGTAAAGTGAAGTGAGCAGAACCAGGAGTCACAGCGATAATGGATGCTGATCCACCGCGAATACCTGAGCAGTTAGCAACAAGGCGTGGCTCCAGGACGCTCCGGGAAGCTCCGGACAAACCAGACTCTCCTCCGCCTTAGCAGGAGCAGACAGAGCCTGAATGCAGACGCAAACACACTATTCTTTACTTTCTTTGCTCCATGAACTTGTAGCTAGCACAAGCAATATGCATCTAGTTTCGCACACAGCACAATGAACAGGGAAACATGTATTTTATGATCATATATGTACAAGATATATCGTGTTACCTATTTTCTTAAGAAGGGGGAAGGGTGGGAAGGAGCAGAAAAGCGAATGCGAAGTTGATTTTGGGACATTTGTTTCTATTGGATAAGCATATTTATTACATATTCATAAGAAGTCACATGGATCATTCCTATGATGTTACCTACTATATCATATATTAAAATGGTAATTCAAAAACGAAAGTAAACATACAAACAGAAAAATTTCAGTGAACTGATAAAGAATTGAAAACAAACTAATAGAAGCCGTTGTGGCCCAGTGGTTGAGAGTATAGGGCCTGGAGTCAAGACCTGATTTCAAATCCAGCCTCAGATCCTTTCTAGCTTTGTGACCTTTAGCAAGTCATTCAACCTCAGCATGCGCAGGAGGTAGCTAGGCTGCTCAGTGGGTAGAATACTGGATCTGGAGTCAAGAAGAACTGAGTTCAAATCTGGCTTCAGGCACTTCCTAGTTATGTGCTGCTGGCCAAGTTACTTAACCTCTGATTGCTTGACAAAAGGATTTATTAGCTCGGCTAAGAATGCAAGGATCCAGGACCATCCCAAGGGACTCAGATGGAAAGGGCTGGTCACCACCACGGACAGAGGTGATGGAGCCTGAGTGCAGAATGAAGTGTGCCATTCCTCACTTTATTTTCTCTAGTGGAATTGATCTATGTCTTCTTTCACAACACGATGAACATGGACATACGTATCGCATGACAAGACATGCACACCTATGTCTTATTGACGGGCATCTTGGAAGGTGAGGAAGGAGGGAGATAATAAGAATTGCAAAATGTCATAACATGATTATTGAAAATTCTACCAGCATGTAGTCCAGAAAAAAACCTTTCAAATGGGGGATCTAGGAGGAGCTCTCCAATGTTCATCCTCTATTCTCTCCAAGAAGAAGACACAAATTAAATCGTTCCTGAGACCTTTGTCCATTATAACATTGTCATTCTTCTTCCTTGTAAAGGAAAGAGATAGTTGGTCCCAGCTTTGTCCAGAAGAAAAGCCTAACCTGGGGTCTTCTGGGATATCTAGAAATCCTCTGGGCAATCTCTTCTTGGCTGCCCATTGAAACAGTGTCTGTATTTTCATTCTCAATTGACATTAACAATTCATTGAATATGTTTGGTATGAGTAATTTTATCCCTTTATAGCATGGGAATGCCTAAACCCTGCCCACCTTTGAGTTTGTGCCCTGCAGTAGGGCCCCTTCACGCATCTGATTCTGCTCCTTGTCCTTTTGAGGCTTTTCACATCAGTTGGTGGCGAGGAGAAAGAGCCCCTCGCTACTATTCTGTGGCCATCTTAGCCCAGAAGCCATTCATTGAATATGTTGGGGAAAAATCAAATCTCTCTTCACTGGGCTCTTATTGAGAGAAGGGTAACTGGCTTTGGCTTTTTTTGTGGGAAGGTTCTCTGCAGCTGTGAAAATCAGGTGGGATAAATGATTTTCAAACTATCAGCCCAATGACCTAGTCTTGCTTAATCTACTAAAGTGATCTCAAGGGAGTGGAGCTGATGGGAAAGAATCTAGATTTGGGTTTGGATAACCTCTGTTAAGCCTCAGATTTACTATCTGTATGATCTGGGGCAAGTTATTTTCTTTCTCTGAAAATAAGTTTCTTCCTAGGAATCAGAGGTGGGATTTGAACCCAGATCTTTAGACTCAGGAGTCAGTATTCTTTCTCCTGCCTCCTGAATAATATTCCTGCTGTCTAAAGGCTCAGGGCATTTCAAGAAGGCAGTTTGTCCTGTTTCCTTTGTGCTGCTAACTCATCAACTCCCCTTGAGGAGAACCCCAAGTTTTGAGATATTCTCCTGTCGATTCCCAACACTTAGAAGCTGGTGGTTTTTAATGGAGGTTTAATTAAAAATAAATATTTTTCTTTCTAAGGGGAAAGTGGTTATGGTAAAGTCAGGAAGATGCATAGTCAAAAGTTATTATATTTCTATTCCAAAGAATGACAGGGAATTCCTATAATATACAAGAAAAATGAAACATGGCCCAGCAGCCTCCTGGCCCAGTGGATGCATCTCCAGAGTCCAGGGAAGCTTCGATGATTTCCAAAGGTTCCAATTTTATTCTAAAATGAGCTCATTGATCAATAAGCACATGAAAAAGTGTTCTAAATACATCCTGATTAAAGAAATGAAAATTAAAATAACTCTAAGGTACCAGCTCACACCTAGAAGATTGGCTAATATGGCAGCAAAGGAAAATGATAAATGTTGGAGGGAATGTGGCAAAATTGGGACACTCATACATTGCTGGTGGAGTTGTAAATTGATCCAACTATTCTGGAAGGCAATTTGGGACTATGCCCAAAGGGCTTTAAAAGATTTCCTACCATTTGATCCACTGCTGGATTTGTACCCCAAAGAGATAATAAGGGAAAAGACTTGTACAGAAATATTCATAGCTGCGCTCTTTGTGGTGGCAAAAAAAGGAAAATCAGGGGGTGTCCCTTGATTGGGGAATGGCTGAACACATTGTGGTATTTGATGGAGATGGAAGGAATGACAATTTGGCGGAATTCTATGTGAACTGGAAAGACTTTCATGAACTGATGCAGAGTGAAAGGAGCAGAACCAGGAGAACATTGTGCACAGAGACTGATACATTGTAACACAATCAAATGTGACTTTGCTATTAGCAGCAATGCAATGACCCAGGTCAATTGAGAGGGACTTAGAAGAAAGAATGTATCCACATCTAGAGAAAGAACTGTGGGAGCAGAAATGCAGAAGAAAAACATAGTATGGAACACATAGTTTGATGGGGATGTGATTGGGGTTTTGGACTTTACATGATCACTCTATTGCAAATATTAATAATATGGAAATGGGTTTAGAACAATGATGCATGTATAACCCCGTGGAACTGCTTGTCGACTCCAGGAGGGGGTGGGAGAAGGGGAGGAAAAGAACATGAATCTTGTAACCATGGAAAAATATTCTAAATTAACTAATTAATTAAAAAAATAAAACGAGGTTGGTGGCTCCTAAGGGAGCTTTCAAGTTACTTTGACAAAGTTTTCCTTGCCATGCCCAGCCTTACTTTTAGGAGTTTGATGATTTCACTCTCCTGTAAGAAGAACAAGTGAAGACTGATGGAATGTTTCACTGACAGCTTTGAAACTCATCTGAGAAATAATGAAAACAGCCCACCTGCCTTTTATGTTTGTGTCATGGGCTCTACATGGCTGCCACTCACAAGGATCACTGGACTGAATTCCTCTTTTTTTTTTTTAATAACAACAAGATTTTAAAAATAGCAGTGCTGCGGGTGGGTAGCAGACACAATATCATGCAAACCATTGTAAAAAAACAACAACTTCCAGTGAATCTGGTGCAGAATCTCTCAGTATCTTTACTTTCTATCACAGACACTGGCACATACTGTGTAATTATTTTCACGTTGCTATTTTTGTAAATATTTATCATGAGCTCTTTACGTACAAGAGGGCCAAAGATCCCATTAAATGATATTTCTTTTTCTCTCTCTTTTTGTCACTGGTGCATTAACAAGCAATTTCCTTTTTTTTTTGCTTCTCCAAAGAAGAACCTCCTGATCCACTTCCTCCCTCAGTTCTATTCTGATGCTTATTTGGATCATGTGTGTATATGGCCCTGGATTCTAGAGTCTGTCCCAAGGGGTCTGAAATTCTGGTAAGTTCTAGCCCGATGGAAGGGTTTTCGATATGGTCCTAGCAATGAGGGGATCCTCTGATATGTGTATGGAAAGTATGGCTCCAAGCTTAATGGTATGGACGCTGGAGGTTGTCCATTTCCCACTTAAAACTACTACAAAGCCCCAGGTATAGATCAGAGATGACACGTCTCTTGTGCAGAATATCAAATCCTTCTCTCTTTACGTCGAAATGGAACTGATGACTGCCAAAATGTAGGCACAGTAAGTAGACCAGGAGGGATAGAACATCCCTAGAGAGAAGGAACATGCATAGTGCAAGCTGTAATTGGGGTAGGTAACCAGAATGTCGTCCAGGGGAGTTTCATGGTATTCACAACCGGCAAACTAGAGAAACATCATCAAACAGTGATCCAAGGGCAGGAGGAGGTCAGCACAAGTGGAACTCTAGAGAGAGCAACACATGGAGACCCAGATCCAGTGATGACAAAAAACAACTCTTCCTGCAAACTCCTCGGGTCAGATAGCAGGCAGTTATTCCACCCCAGCCCCAGCCCTGAACCGCACCTCTGCTGCCTCGTGACAGCAGAAAGCCCTCCATTTCTATTCCTTCTTTCTAAGATCAGGGGAGTCAAGATCTCATTTCAGTCTAGAGACATAGCCAAACCTTGAGCTAGCTAAAAGCCAAGTAGATACGGAAATAATGTGGATGGATCTGTAGCTTCATGGGGAGGAGAAAGAACCAAGGCGAGTAACTAGACCACTTCGGTCATTGTATTTCAGCTTACCAGAGCAGTTAACCACTAGGGAGACTTATATAAAGAGTCAAAGGACTAAAGAGCTCACTTAAAATCCACGTCAGTGACCTGCCCAGAATGGGCTGAAGCAACATGAATACAGAAAATACTGATTTCAGTCCTAAGTGCAAAGCTGGGGAATGTTTCCCAATTTTATAAGTTTTCAGGGAAACTAAAGTCTTCCATCAATGAAAAGAGATTTCTAGAGGGAGAAGCATTTTCACCTGATACAGAAAAGGGGAAGTATATGACCAGAACGAAGGACGAGGCCAACTGAGTATTTGGAGCTCATCAAAGACATAAGGACTGGCCATCTTTTGAGTAGGAAGAACCCACTTGTGCTGGAAGAGATGATGAGAGGAGGCGGTGTAAGGTGGGGGCAACATTCATTTGAGTGTCCTGGGGCCAGGAGCTCAAGCTCTTTAGGGCTGCTTTCTCAGGTGGCCACTAAAGTTTCTGAAGTTGTATAATCCAAATGGTTTCCCTCTTTTCTTCCCTCCCCCCTCCCAGAGCTGGCAAACAATTTGATCTGGGTTATACATGTATGATCACAGAAAACAGGTTCCATATTGTTCATTTTTGAGAGTGAATAATCGTATACAACCAAAACCCTAAAACACAAACCCAAATAAACAAGTGAAAAATTGCATGTTTTCAGCTGCATTTCTACTCTAACAGTTCTTTCTCTGGAGGTGGATGGCATTTTCTTTCTGAAGTCCCTCAGAATTGTCCTGGATCATTGTATTGCTGTTAGTAGCAAAGTCTGTCACATCGGGTCATTCCACAATATTGCTGTTGGTCTATACAATGTTCTCCCAGTTCTGCTTATTTCACTCTGCATCAGTTCATTTAGGTCTTTCCAGTTCTTTCTGAAATCCTCCTGTCCACCATTATAATATTCTAACACTGTCATATTCCACAATTTATTCAGCCATTCCCCAAATGAGGGACATCCCTTTAGTTTCCAGTTCTTGCTACCACTATGAATATTGTTGTACAAACAAGTCTTTTACCAGTTAAAAAATCTCTTTGGGATATAGACTTAGTAGTGGCATTTCTGGATCAAAGGGTGTGCATCCTTTTATAGTCCTTTAGACATAATTCCAAATTGCCCTCCGAACATTGGATCAGTTCACAGCTCCACTAGTAATGTGTTAGTGTTCCAATTTTGCCACATCCCCTCCAACATTGATCATTTTCCTTTCCTGTAATATTGACTATTCTGATAGGTGTGAGGTGGTACCTCAGAGCTGTTTTAGTTTGCATTTCTTTAATCAAGAGTGGCTTAGAACATTTTTTATATGGTTAATGATAGCTTTGATTTCTTCATCTGAAAACTGCCTATTCATATCCTTTGACCATTTATCAATAGGAGAATGAATTGGATTCTTATAAGCTTAATTTAGTTCTTTATATATTTGAGAAATTAGACCTTTATCAGAGAAATATATTCTAAATCTATTCAGCCCCCAGTTTGTTGCTTCCCTTCTAATCTTAGTTGCATTAGTTTTGTTTATATAAAGCCTTTTAAATTTAATATAATCAAAATGATTCATTTTATATGTTGTAATGTTCTCTGTCTCATTTGGTTATTAATTCTTCCCTTCTCCATAGATCTGTCACATAAACTATTCTATGGTCCCTTAATTTACTTACTTTATGTTTAATCATATACCCATTTTGACCTTATCTTGGTGTAGGGTATGAAATATTGATCTAAACCTAATTTGTGCCATATTGTTTCCCAGTTAACCCAGAAGTTTTTGTCAAATAGTGAATTAATATTCCAAAAGCTGGGATCTTTGGGTTTATCAAACACTAAATTGCTAAGGTCATTTACCCCTAATCTATTCCATTGATCCATCCTTCTATTTCTTAATCAGTACCAGATTGTTTTGATGATTACTGCTTTGCAGTGCAGTTTAAGATTTGGTACCACTAGGCCACCATCCTTCATGATTTTTTTTATTAGTTCCCTTGATTTTCTTGATCCTTTTTTCCCCTAGATGAATTTTGTTTTTATTTTTTTCTGGTTCTGTAAAATAATTTTATAGTTTGATTGATATGACACTGAAAGAGCAAATTAATTTAGGTAAGATTGTCATTTTTATTACATTAGCTCAGCCCATCCATGAGCAATTAACATTTTGCCAGTTATTTAGATCTAATTTTATTTGTTTGAAAAGTGTTTTGTAATTGTGTTCACATAATTCCTGTGTTTGTCTTGGCAAGTAGATTCCCGGGTATTTTATATTGTCTAAAGTGATTTTAAATGGAGTTTTTCTTTCTAACTCTTGCTGCTAACATCCCCTTGTGACCATAGCTTCAATTGGCTTCCTGTAAAACACGAGGCAAGCGTGCGGGCCCAGGAGGGAGGGGAAGAAGGGGGTCGTGGAGAGTCGAGGAGATTTGGCAGAGCTGCTATGGAGAGCAGGGCAGTGAGCGCACCAAGGAGCTCTAGTAACATCCCGAGCAATGGCGAGGGCCCAGCAGTGGACTCGGTCCCAAGGGTTCGGCAGCAGCAGATGTCAGTAATCAACAAAACAATCTGGTATTGGCCAAGAAATAGAGAGGTGGATCCGTGTAATGGATTAGGCACACATTACTTAGTTATAAATGACCAAATAATCTTGATAAGCCCAAAGATCCAAACTGGGAGCAAGAACTCATCATTTGAAAAAAATTAATAGGACAATGGTCAACCAGTTTGGCAGAAACAAGGCATAGACCAATACCTCACATTGTATACCAAGATAAGGTCGAAATGGGTACATGATTTAGACATAAAGGATGATGAAAAATAAATTAAGGGAGCATGAAAATTTTTACCTGTGAGATCTCTGGATTAGAGAAGAGTTTATGACCAAATAATAAATAGACAGGAAAATGGGAAGTAAAATAGATAAACTTGACTACATGACTAAAAAGATTTCCTGCAATTGAAACAAATGCAACCAAAATGAAAAGAAAAGCAGGAAATTGGGAAAGCATCTTTACCATAAATTTCTTTAATAAAGACTTCATTTCTCAAGTGTATAGAGAACGGAGTCGAATTTGTATGAATACCAGTTATTCCCCAATTGATACAGAGTCAAAAGATAGGAAAAGGCAGTTTTCAGAAGTCAAAACTACAGTCACGTGAAAAAATGCTCTAAATCACTACTGATTAGAAAAAGGCAAATTAAAACAACTCTGCGGTACCACCTCATACCTGTCAGATTGGCTAATGTGACAGAACAGGAAAATAACAAATGCTGGGAGGGATGTGGGGAAACTGGGACATTAATATCCTGTCGGCGGGGTTGTGACTTGATCTAGCCATTCTGTTAAACAATTTGGAAACATACCCAAAGAACTCTCAAACTGTGCATTCCCTTGGATCTAGAGCTGCTCCTAGTGGGCTTGTACCCAAAGAGATCAAAGAAAAACGTAAAGGATATATATATATATATATAAATACAGATGTATGTATGTACCAAAATATTTATAGCAGGTTTTTTGTGGTGGCCAAGCATTGGAAACTGAGGCAATAACTGCCAGTTGTGGAATGCCTAAGCGAGTTGTGGTAGATGAGTGTGATGGGACACCTCAGTACTGTTTTCCTAGAAGAGATGATGAGGAGGAGTTTCAGGAAAACCTGTGATGACTGGGATGGTCCAAGGCAAATCGAGGTGAGCAGAACCAGAGAGCTTTGTACCAGTAACAGCAATACTGTAATGATCACCAACTGTGAAAGCGTTTGCTATTCTGATCAGTTCAGTGATCCAAAAGAACACAAAGGACCCATGAGGTAAAAGACCATCCAGCTCTAGAGAGAATTGTTGAAAACTCCGAGTGCGGATCGAAGCATATATTTTCGACATTCTTTTTCTTGCTGTTTTGTGTCTAACACGACTAAGTTAGAAGTACGTTTTACCTGACTTCACGTGTCTATTCATATCATATTGCTTGCCTTTTCAAGGGTGGGAGATGGGCTAGAGGGAAAGAGATTTTGGAACTCCAAATTTAAAAAAACAAATCTTAAAAATTAATTTTTTTTCAAGAATGATGACTTGTATAAGGGGAACCCCTTCCTCTCCAAATGGTGAACTTTCTGCTCATCTGAGGCAGCCCAGTAGCAATCCAGAGCTCAGGGTTATGGGTCGGGGTCAGAGAGACTTTGCTTGGTAGACCAATGCAGAGGGAAAGGATGTGATGTGGAGAAGGAGGACTATAAACATGAGATCGTAGAGAAGACTGAGCTCTTCTTTGGAGGTCTTTGGCTGGGAGTCTTGCTGCAATCTGGCATTGGTGGCTCAGGCAGAAGACACTCACGTGGGCTGGTAAGATTAGGGTGGCAGGTAGGAAATATTTTTTCTAGTACCTTCCCTCCTTATTTCTTTCTTTGACTATATTTATATTAAAATTGGATTGTTAAAAGCTACTACCATCCTCGTGGCTTAAGGGTTAATTAGTTTTATAAATGGCAACCACAATCTTTTTAAAAACTACCACAAACCCTAAAGATTACATTTAGCATATTATACGTGGCATAATACT
The DNA here is from genome assembly GCF_027887165.1 of Monodelphis domestica. NCBI lineage: Eukaryota > Metazoa > Chordata > Mammalia > Didelphimorphia > Didelphidae > Monodelphis > Monodelphis domestica. The sequence goes on from NC_077233.1 coordinate 703,316, forward strand.
AATTTTTCAATATTACACTTGTAAATGCCACTTTCAAGGGTTTAACGCCTTCTTGGCGTTTCTCTAAAAGCCTGATTTCAGAGTGTGCTTTCGAAATGACTGCTTGAGCCTGCCGTGCTGCGTGTCGTGGCGTTGTTACTGGCTGGAGTTCTCATCACTAATGAATACCGAACATCCGGTGAGAGGTGCCGCTCCGGGCAGAGATGAGAATCAGGGCATTAGCCTGTCGCCCTCCTTCTCTGACCCCAGGGCTCACCCCTTGAGCCACTTGGTCAGCGATGGATGCGGTCTGTCATCTGTTCTCCAACCTGTGCAGCCTGTGAGCATCCTCTCTGACAGGGCCACCTGGACATCATAGCCAGTGAGTCTGCGAGAGGCCACCTACATGCACTTCCCTAACAACCTGGCTCAAACAAGCCCTGGATTTTCTAGAAATGATCCTGCATGTAGAAAATGGATACTTACGGGCAAGAAGCCACACTGGAAGTTTTTAAAAAAGGAATGTCAAGTCTCATGATGTGGGCTCTGAGAAAGGTCATTTGATGAACCCCATCTGGCTGCCAGAAAGAAGACCTTAGCCTTGTCATTGTAAGATCAACTGGGAAGTGTTTTTTCTCTTCTCTCACAGGACATCAGGCAAGAAATAGGAAAGAATGCATAGCTCCCCTCCAGGGAGAAGATTGAGGAGAGGAATCATGCATCGGCTGCATCAGAAGAAACCTCACTTTTGTTTGGAGCACGTTGTCCATTCGAGCGCCTCTCTCCCATCTTGGGTTTTCAGGGAAAAGAAAACCATCTCTGCCAGCCCCCCCTCCCCCCATTGGATATCAGCCTGTTCAGTGGGGACTTTCATAGCTAGCTGAGCCCGAAGCCTCTGTCCATCCCTAGGCAGGGGCGGCACGTCCTCGCTGAATGTCAAGCCGAGGGCTCTCAGCCCAAGTTGTTTTTTCATGGACACCCGCAGCAGTGGGCTGGTGGCACTCGTTGGGGAAAATGAGGCAGCTGGGAGTTGGGGCTCTTCTCTGTTGTTGTTATTCAGTCATTTCAACCATCTCCAACTTTTCATGACCTCATTTGAGTTTTTGTGGCAAACATACTGGAGTGATTTGCCTTCTCCTTTTCCAACTGGTTTTATAGAGAGAAAATGGAAGCAAATAAGCTAAGTGACTTGCCCACGGTTACAGAGCTAATAAGGGTTGGAGGCTGGATTTGAACTCAGGTCTTCCTAAGTCCAGGCTTGGCATTCTATCCACTGCACCTCCTAGTGCTTTTCTTATCCTTTTCTAGATTAATTTAAAAATTTTAATGGTAGTTTTTTTTTTTATTCCAAGATAGACTCAAACCCACCAAATTCTTCCACTTCAAATCCACAAAGGTTGCTGGAGTATCTGCTACATGCTTGGCTAGAGACTGAGTGAAAGGACAAAGGCAAGGCAGAGTCTGCCCTCAAAGCCCTCATGTTCTCCTGAGGAATACAAAGGGCCAGAAAACATGGGGGTGGGGAGAGAACATGGATCAGAGCAGGCAGGTATCCCAGAGGTCCCACAAGCTGGGCTGGGCCTCGGGGCAGGAGAAAGATTCCCAGGAACAGACAGAAGGCACGCTTATTGGGCACAGGTGGATGTCCCGTTCCAACACCAATGGGCGGGCACTGGAACTGCAGGATCTGGGAACATCTGCTCCTCTGGGATGGGAGAAGGACGTTGTGGGAGGCAACAGCAAATTCCTGAAGAATCAGAAAGGGCTTCGTGGCCATTGAGGCCAAACTGGACCTGGAAGAGACTCCCGCGGGCCACATCCTTGAGAAGTGGTCATTCAGCCATTCTTTGATGCCGCCAAGACAGGCTACCACCTCCCGAGGGGCCGTTTTCCCCTTTCTGATAGCGCGAAGGGTGGGTGAGTTGGTGGGTTTGTTCGCTTGCTGCTTGAGAGGAAGCCCACCGTCACCACCTTCTAATTTCCCCTGCGTGCTGGTACTTTGGAACCCAGTTATGAGGGGCTTTAAAGGCCAGGTTGGAGAGCTCCGTTTTCTCTTAGGGCAACGTGGAGCCATTCAAGGTTCCTAAGGAAGGCGGTACTAGCGATAGGCTGGGGCGCAGGAAGATCGAATGGAAGCTTTGTCGGGGCCACGTTAGTGAAGGGGATCTCGGGCACCCGTGAAAAAGCTCTGGTGGGGAGAGACGATGAAGCTCTGACCCAGGATGCCAGTCACTGGAATGGAGAGAAGGAAACGCACGCAGGCCGCGGCGTAGAGCACGTTGACGGGATGGAGCAAGCGGCTGGCTGATAGGCGCCGATGGAGGGAGAAGTGACAGAAGAGGGAGGAGTGAGGAGGATTTCAGTGTTACCAGAAGTGGTCACCAGAGGATGCTGGCGGCTGTTCATACACACGGACAAGCTTGAAGGAGGACCAGGTGAGCCTTGAAAGATGATGATCCGGATGTGCGCGGTCCATCTGGAGTGGAGGGAGGTACTTGGGCTTGGCATTGAAGGTCCGGCTCAACATTGCACGGTGACGATGACATTACAAGAGGGAGAGGTCAAGAGGCGGAGGTTTTAGTCGGAACATGAGTGAAGAGTCCATTGGCTGAGACCCTTCTCCTTCAGTGAGGTTGAGGCTAGCATCAGGGTCTCCTGGGGCAGAGCAAACGTTAAGAAGCTGCCAGTAGAGGTGAAGAGATTTCTGGCTGGTTATTGGGTCGAAAGTCCCTGCTTAAACTCTTCGGGGTGGCAAAGAAGGGACGCCTGCCCTTGGGGAGTGGCGCAGCGACTTGTGGCACGTGGCTGCAACGGAATATTGTTGGGCCATAAGAAGTGATGGACAGGATGAGCTCAGGAAACCCCGGAAAGACTTAGAGGAATCGCGCAGGGGGAAGTGAGCCGAGCCGGAGAACAGTAACAGAAGTACTGCGCAAACTTCACCTGGGAAGGACCACGCCGCCACCAGCCACGCACATGCCCATGACAGGAACAAGGAACTCAGCGGCCAAAGCTGCTGGAGCCTCCTTGCAGGTCATGACGTGCCATTTTCCGCCCTGTTTCTTTCGTGAGCGTTAAACATTTCGATGTGTGATGTGCCTTCTGCCGTGGCAGGCACAATACAGAAATGTGTACTGCATGAAGGCACTGGGATAGCCTCTATTGGACTATTTATCACCTCAGGGAGGGGGAAAATCTGAATTCGGAAATGCCAAAAAATATTGTCAGCAATTGCTCCTACGTCCGACTGAAAGAAAAATGAATTAATCGAAACAATTAAAAAGAAAGTAGGTGCCTCTGAGGAAAAGGGAAAAGCCTGCTTATCAGGTCTTCAAGGCGAAAGGGGGCTCAGAATTGGGATGCGTCCGCATGCCCTGGCTGTGGGATCTCTTACTGCTCAGAGAGCTGGTCGGGTCCGAGGCTCCAGGAGGACCCTTACTCAGCTCTTCGGAAGCCCACAGGCCATGAGGTTAGGCTTTGGTTTGACAGCACGAGCCCACGTGCCCAGGTGAGGGTAGTTTGGAAACTACTTGTGCCAGGGATGATTGGGGCCAGCACTGGCGCTGAATCCATGGGGGGGGGGGGGAAGAGCTTTTCTGCTATCCGGAATGTAGGGGTGGGTGTGTGAAGCAGGCAGACAAGCCGTCCACATGCCAGCAGAAAGACAGGGCATCGCTGGGCGCTTTCCTGGTGCTCAGATGAGAAGCTCCTGAATGGCAGGGGAGCGACGTAAGAGCCCTGAATGCTGCTTGCCTAGCAACTGCAGGGGGAGGGGGTGGGCCAGATGTGTCACCCTCCTGCTGGCCTCTTCACCCATCAGAAACCCTGACACGCCTCTCAAAGAGCAGGGCCCCCAGACAATGGGGGATGTTCAAGGACTGCATTGAGAGAGGCATGATTGTGTCTTTCCATGAGTCACGCAGGGGCCACGTCCAGGATCCAGGCTAAGTACTGAGTCATAGCCTGGACTGGCTGTCACAACGCTTTGGATGGATGGTGCCCGTCCATCTCACCCACACTGTCATCAACAGGACGATCGTCAGAAACCGAGTGTGTGAAGGGGAGTGGTGGCGGCTTTTAACGGGGCTCTGTGGATGCTTCTTGCTACCAGGTTGGGCTGTCTGATCACTTCTCCAAGGCCTTTCCATCTGCCCTGTATGCAGGCTGTTGCCAGAAGACTAGAATCTCTGGTGGGAGGGCTTGCTGAGCCCCTTGCAGAACTGCCTTCCTCCTTTGGGGCCCGTCTGCCACCCAGCTCCGACCTGTGGCTCCAAGAGGCTGTGGCATACGCCGTGGCCATTCTCCAGTGAGCCATCTTGGCAAGTGGGATAAAAGAGGTTGGGGGTGACTTATAGGCTTCAAACCATCAGTGTCTCCTCTGGGCACTCAGAGATTTCCTCTGGAAAAAGGGGTGGGTGAGAACAGTTTTTTTCCAATGGCCATGAAGATAACGAAACAGGTTTTGTGGAATCCCAAGAGGCTGGTTAGACATGGAAGAAGCCAACGTCACCCCCTGCCCCCTGAGCCTCGCCAGTCATCCTGACTTTTGGCTTGCCACTGGACTTCCATGACTCCGGAAGAGAGAGTGAGGCTGATGATTTTGTGCACGTCTGCCTCACTTACAGCCAATTTGGGTGAGCCAAAAGATACCCACCAGTGAGATCATTTTGGTCCTCTTCGAGTCTGAAGGCGACAACTAACAGACTAATATATCTTGCACATGCCTAGTTGTTTATAGTCTCTCTCCCAAGAATGAGAATCTCTTGAGGGCACGACCATGCCTTTTGCCCTTGTCTGTGTCCTCATGTTTAGCACAGGACCTGGAACAGAGTAAGTGCTTAATAAATGCTGCCTGACTTGGCTTGACTTTCCAAATTGGAGCTCCTTTCTGCCAAGGAAATGACCCCAAATAATGCCGGCTGGCTCCACAATGGGCCACGGTTCCTATCTGGGGCACAAAAGTGCTGATTTGTGCATCTGTAGGCTAAACGGATGTTCATGCAGGAGCCACCTTGGTCCAACATTGTCTGGCTTCTGGATCCCTTAGGAAAAACATTCGCAATTCTATTTGGATTGGTCTATTTGTTATAGGAAGTGAAATTAATTAGAAAAACAAAGTGTTGCATTTTCCCAATATTAAGGAAATGTTTAACTTGATCGAGTGTCAATTGTAAGTCAGAATTTTCTTCTCCAGCCTCCATTTACATGGGATTGGAGACCGACGTTATGAGGCTGATTCTTCTGTCTGAAATGTATCATTGCCCATTTATTAGACATTTTTCGTGATGGAGTTTCTGAATTTTGGTCACATGGTTAATCTGTCAACGTCCCTTGTCCACCCGCATCTTCTTGTAGCCTGCCAAATGGCTGACCTAGGAATTAGGGTCTCTACCACAGGCTTTTTCTGAAGGGCTCCCAGGATGTAAGACGTTACGGTCCAACTTTGCATCTTTCAAGACGACTCTCTTAGTAGGGATCAGATGTCACCTGCAGCCCCAGATCATGGGTCAGAGCCAGTCAGAGTCCCTATTCCCTGTGCCAATGGAACTGTAAGTAGCCCAATCCCTGTGGAAGCAGGAGAATGAATAGGCACCATCCAGCTCTCTCCTCGCATAGAGCCGCAGCATTCTGGCTTCAGTTTGCATGGAGCCAGCTCTCCAGTTCCCGGTTCTACCTACGACATGCCTCCTCTCTCTCTCTCTCTCTCTCTCTCTCTCTCTCTCTCTCTCTCTCTCTCTCTCTCTCTCTCATTCTCTCTCTCAATCTCTCTCTCTCTGTCTCTCTCTCTCTGTCTCTCTCTCTCTCTGTCTCTGTCTCTCTGTCTCTCTGTCTCTCTGTCTCTCGCTTCTCCAATTGGGATCTGACTACTGAGAGAATATGAGCGTTGGAAGGACCCCCCCCCCCCCAGTATTCATCTTCTCTAGTCTGCACTTGGACACTCCCCAGGAAAGGGGCCTGCTGGTACTTGGGGCCGCCCGTTACTCTTGTGGGCACCTGGGCCTATTTGGAAGGCGATTTTTGTTGCGGTTCCATTGTTTCCATTGTGTCTGACTGGGTGACTCCATGTAGGACTTTCTTGGCAAAGATGCAGGAGTGGTTCGCCATGTTCTTGTTGCTAGCAAGCCTAAATGTTCCTTTTTCACCATCTCCCAGGGGACTCCCCGGGTTCTGCCTTTTGGTACCAAGAGGGGCAAGCCATAGCTTTATTCCACAGGGTAGCCTTTCAAGCCCTCCAGAAGAGCTTTCATGGACCTTTTGAGCTTCCTCTTCTGTAGGCAAAAGAGCCCGGTTCCTTCTACTGGTCAGCATGGCCCCTCTGAGCCCTCTGAACCTTCCTGGGGTGCTTTCCTGGTTATCGACGTCCTTAAAATTCAACACCCTCACCCAACGCTCTACTCCAAGCGGGCTTTAATCACAGCTGACAGCAGCCTCCTTCTCCTCCTTCCAGATGGCAGGCAATTGAAGCCCGAATACTCCAGATCTCCATGACACGGGACTATTCACTCACGTGGTTCTTCCGCTAACAGTGTGTAAGCTGCTTGAGGGCAGGAAGCATCTCTGCATTTGGGGTTTTCATTTGTTCCACAGTACTTGCCCCAATTCCTGGCCTGTAGTAAATGTCTAATAAAGAATGTTTGTTGATTGAGTGTTTGTTTCTGTTTCTCTCTATTATACCCCCTTTTTAGATTTCTGGATTTAAACGAGGCAGGGCTGCACAAAGTTATTAGCCTCACTCCTTCTTCAAGAATCACTGAAGTTGAGTGGAAGACAAAAGGCGAGACAGCTGGTGATGGCTCAGGGTGGATTCTTCCACGTCTAACCAAGCTCCAAGTGTTCCACAGTGTCTGCTTCCATCGACTTTAAGGCCATTGGAACAAACTGTTGTCACCCTCCCCTTCCACCAGGAGGAATTGTTATGTTTGAGGCAGCCATTCCCGAAGGCTTTGAGGTCTGCTTCTTAGCCTAACCCAGTTTAGCCTGCCTGCCAAGATGGCTGACTGGATGTGGCCATTGTGCATGCCGTAGTTTCTTGGAGACACAGGTGAGAGTTGGGTGTCAGGTGGACACAAGTGGAGGAAAGCAGTGGATAGAATCAAGAAGGGCTTGGAATCAAGAAGACTCATCTTTACAAATTTAAATCCAGTTTCAGATACTTACTAGCTGTGTGATCCTGGGTAAGTCACTTAACCCTGTTTGCCTCATTCCAGATCTTAGCCTCCCTGATATGTAGTCTATTTTACCTGTATTATAGTTCATGAGTCATTAAGCACTAAAGACCAGACTACCCTTTATAAGGAGAGTCCAAATCTTCACAGAACACACAGATTCCAGAAGGTGCTAGAGTTCAGCTTCCAATAAAGTGGGTGGCCACAACAGCCGGGATGCAGCATTGCTCCCTGCTTTCTTTCTTGGTAACAACTACAAGGACGAAGGGAAAGGGCCAGGCCAGTGGAGTTGTGGGAGATTGGCCCACTTATCCCATTAGAACTTCAACGCGACACTTTCAGTAGATGTTGCCAAACGAACCCACTGATTCCAGCCTACATGGAATGACAACCTTTCAAATGAGAGTCTGAGCAGAAGAGAAGGAGCTCTGTGGGCCAGGAGAGGGCTACATCCTTGCAGGCATTCTGTCTGAGAGCTGGACGGCCCCCAATCTGTCTCCAGGCACCCTACCGAAGAGAGCTTATCCCGGAATGCCTTTCAGTTCTAAAAGGCAGCCACTTGATTTGCCTGTACAATAGTCTGCAGAACAGCAGACAGAAAATCACAGTACAATGATGACGACGAGTCCTTGGATTGTTTCTAGCTGAATCTCCCCTAATAAGATGAGAACAATGAGAGCTGTGCTAACCCTACTCTGCTCCTCTCCCTTCCCCACTGCGACTCCTTGGCGAGCCAGCTCAGCTTGACCCTGCCTCCTTCTCTTGAGTCCCTTGCCCCCTTATCATTCTGCCAAGACTGTCCTGCCAGGCAGCAGCCCTGGTTCACTGCCACCATCTGCTGCCTTCACTCCTACTCATGTGCTGCTCAACAAAAACTGGAGAAAAATCATGCTGACTGAATCCAATACACACTCAGGTTACATAATCTCAACTGGCCCCTCAGTGGAACAATGCAGTTCAGCTGTCTCAATGGCCTCCTCCCTGCAGCAGTTTTCTAAATCTTTTCACTCCTCTTTAACTTTGAATAGTCCCCCCCCCCCAACCCCTAACAATTGCAGCTGAGAAACTGGCTTCCTATTCTGCTGAAAAATGGACTCTTCACCTCCTTCCCAACTCATCTCTCCCAGCTGCCTTCTGCCACCGTTTCCTTCTTCACTGTTATCTTACCCAATGAGGTGCTCTGTTCTCTTGCCAAGTCAAACCCATCCCCCTGAAAAGATGATCGAGTTCCATTCAGCCTTCTATCGCTCCCATTTTCTCACTCTATCTCACTATAGCTCTCCCTGTTTGCTGGCTCCTCCTCTCCTGCCTATGAACATGCCTGTGGCTCCCCCATCCTCCCAAACCCCTCACTTATTCATCCATCTCTGCTAGATGTTATCCCACATGTCTCTTTCCTTTTTTGTGTGGCTAACCTCCTTGAGAAACACCTTAGAATAGATGTTTCCATTTCCTTTTCTCTGTGTAAATATTCTTCTTAGTAGTAGTAGTAGTAGTAACTGTTTTTCACTCTCTACAGTCTGGCTACTAACCTCACTGTTCAACATAAATGACCCTCTCTAAAATGATCGGTGGCCTTTTAATTTCCTCCACCCACACATATATTATTAGAAATTGCACATGTATTCATATATTATCATCAGCATCCCCGTTGACCTGTGTCCCATTCTATTTTTTGGGGGGGAAAAATTTTTAATTAGTTAATTTAGAATGTTTTCCCATGGTTCTAAGATTCAGGTTCTTTTCTTCCCCTCCCCCGATCCCCTCCCATAGCTGATGTGCAATTCCACTGGGTTTTACATGTGTCGTTGATCAAGACCTATTTCTATATGATTAATATTTGCTCTAGGGTGATCATTTAAAGTCTCTATATAACCCAAGTCATATTCCCATTGACCCATGTGATCAAGCAGGTGTTTTTCTTCTGGGTTTCTACTCCCACAGTTCTTCCTCTGAATGTGGATAAGTCCCTCTGGACTGGGTCATTGCATTGTTCCTAGTAGCAAAGTCAGTTACATTTGATCATGCTACAATGTATCAGTCTCTGTGTACAATGTTCTCCTGGTTCTGCTCCTTTCACTCTGCATCAGTTCATGGGGGTCTTTCCAGTTCACATGGAATTCCTCTATTTCATTATTCCTATGTCCCATTCTAAAGGAGTTATTTCATGGATGTTCTTAGTATGCTTACAGAGGAAGAGGTTATAGCCTAATACTTTTATTTTTTGATGACATTATTTTATCCATGTGTAGAATAATGTCTAGAACTTGGGATATGAAGGAATGGGAGAATATTAACTTCTCCCAGGGTCACTTCTCTCTGAGCTCCATTGAAAAAGACAAAGGAGAATGGCATGGAATCTGTAATAGGGGCTTAGCTAAGCTTTTTGTGAGCATGCACGGTGTACTTGGGTGATGTTATCCTCACATGAATTTCTGAACATGCTTACTTATTCTATAACTGTTTCTGGTCTTCATATAGTGAAGAAATGAATACTATTGGCTGCTGCTGCTGCAGTGGGTGTGCATTACAAAGGCATGAATCAGTGAAAGAGAACTTCTCTCTTTCTTTTTCATTCCTGGCCAGTTTGAGTGAGGAAAACATATTGTTAGTCTCTAGATAGAAAGGCGTTCAGGCACTTTCTACCAAGGTTATCATATGGTTCATGAATATGGACTTCTTATTTGCTTTCCATTTGTTCTTTCCTGTTCCTAAGTGGAGAAGAGTCAACCTAGTCTGCAATATTGTGAGGTTCAAAAGGGCAGGAAAATGAGCCACCCAAAGACTAAGGAGCAGGCATTCACAATTGAGATTTCAGATACCTAATCCTGGAGAGGATCCCAGTGATAGTAATTGGTCAAGTAATATTGTGAGTGCTAGTAGCTGAGTTAGTCGATATAAGGGAGAAACTAACTATAACTGGTGATTGATAGTGGAAAGAGCACAATGATATTCTATCCGATAGTTTAGGAGGAACCCTAGGACTCTAAGGGACTGATGTGTCATTCATACTTTAATGATCCAGCTTGCCATTGTAAATGGGAGTTGGAATAAGGATATAAAGAGTTTATAAGCTACAGATGCAATATAATTGTAATGATAACATTTTAACTATACATTAAGAATAATATTTGAATAGATCTTACCTCACACACAAACTTCATTTCTATTTGAAATGAAAAACTTTCAAAATATAGATATCTTAATCTCAACATGTCTAATTTTGAAATTATCGTATCTTCTCTAAACCCGACTTTCTTCCCAGTTTCCCTATTATTGAACATACCAACATCCTTCCCATCACTTGGGCTCCCAACCTTAGTGTCATCCTCAATTCCTCATTCTCTCTTTCACTAATCCTCATATTCATTTGGCCCTCAAGTTCTTTCATTTCAGCTTTGTAATATCTCTCATATATGATTCCTTCTCTCTTCTGACAGAGCCACTACACTGGGGAAGACCCTCATCATCTCATGCCTGGGCTATTGAAATAACCTGCGGAGAGATCCCCCTGCCTCAAATCTTTTCTCATTCCAGTCCGTTCTCTACTCAACTGCCACATGAATCTTCCTAAAGCACAATCCTGATCATATCAGCCTCTCACCCTCTCAGGAGACTCCCATTGCTGCATATCAACTCAATACCAAATCTATCATTTTCTTTTAAAGTCTTTATAATCTGGCCCTTTTCAATATTTCTAGTCTTTCTCCACCTTATCCCATTCCTGAACTTTGCCATCCAGTGACACTAACTTCTTCCCTGGTTTTTAAACATGGCTCTCCAACTCTCAACTCTGAGAATTCTGACTGCTTGTCCTTCATGCCTGGAATGCTCTCTCTCTTCATCTCCACCCTCTGGATTCCCTGACTTCTGCCAAGTCTCACCTACTGTCCCACCTTCTGCCAAAACCCTTTCCTGATTCCCTGTAATGCTAGTGCCTTTCATCAGAGACTAGCTCCAATATGTCCTGGGTATATCTTGTTCGTACACAATTGTTTGCTTGTCAGTGTCCCTCATTATACTGCGAGCTCCCCGAGAGTGGGGCTGTTCTTTGGCTTTCTTCCTATTTTCAGCACTGAACAAATGTCTGGCAAATACAAAATACTAGATGATCTATTATTGATCGATGGATCATTCCAGTGATCTCCTCTGTTGCTGGAATTGTACAGATGATGCTTTTACTGAGGCTCTAGAAGGTTGGTTTACATTCTAATGTTTTTAGTTAATTATTACTTGTATTTATTTTAACCACTTGTATAATAGTCTGTAGAATATGAAACCTAAAATTAGATTGATATATGCTTTAGGACTGTTTCTATCTGAAACCCATAAAATAAGAGCCAATGATGATACTAATAATTTATATAATTTATTAATCTTTACAAATGACTTTGCAAATGGTATCTTGTGATTCTCACAATTCAGGAAAAATAAGTGTTATGTTTCCCATTTGGCAATGTGGAAGCCAACTCACAGAGAAGTTAAGTAACTTTTCCTTGGTTATTTAGCTACCATTGGATGTGTACTCCTTCTACAACCTCACCCTTGTCTCTGTGGAAAGGAGATAACTGGTATTCCTGCTAATACTCCAGCCAAGAGTCCATTTTTTTGCTTAAAGGAGTCTACTGATGGCACTAAAGACTTGCCAAAGCGATCCATTATTCAGGGATGTCGGCTTGTACAGACCAGGACATCTATATGAGCTCATGTTCTCAGAGAAGCAGGAGGCGGCACATAGGATGAGCTTAGACACATTGACAAGCGAATTGTAGGGAAGGGATGAAAAATGTTTGGAGGCAGGATAAGCATTAGAGGCATGAAGTATCATAAAACATGGTAATCTGGCCAAAAGGAAATGGACTCAGCAAGAACAATAATAGCTACCATTTGTATAGCATTTACTATGTACTAAGCACTTGATATTATCTCAATCCTGGGAAATAGGGGGAATTACTATCCCCATTTACACATAAAGCAACGGAGGCAGATAGAGATTAAATGAATTGTTTAACGTCACACAGCTGTTAAATACTGGAGGGAAGATTTGAAATTAGGTCTTCCTGACTCTAGATCTGGTACTCTGTTGTGCCATGTGGATGTCTAGAGCATTATACAATGTCAGACATGGAAGACGCCTTAGACATCAGTGGTGGGAGAAAAAGGTGAATAGGTAAACTGCTCTCCAGTTCTGGGAAGGCTTCACTGGTGTAGAGTTTTCAAAGTCTAGTCAGAAGAGTTTGAATTCTATACAATTCCCTGAATCACTTCTATTTTGAATGTTGAATAATGCATCACAGCACACTCCCTTAAGCTTTCTTTGCAGCTTATGGTTGAACCTCAAGCTAGGGCTCTGTTGTGCCCAAGGCACACGAAAAACTCCAATTGCAATTGAAAGGAAATGTGAATATAATTTCTGAAAAGAAATCATCCCCTGCTGCAGAGTTCAAAGCAAAGTGGAGGTTTGGCAATTACCTGGTAAGTTTGATCAGTGTGGACAAGTCAGCCAGATAAATGAGGTTGGATCAATGCGCTTCGGGTCCGAAGGATAAGAACTGGAGGGCTTGTCTCATCCTGTTACTGGAATAAGTAGCCAATCTGCCCAGTGCCCAGGCCTTTTCAGCCTCAGCTCATTGTGCGCTATGGTAAATGCTTCCATAAAAACTGCAAGTAGAATATACCAGGGACCGATGTTGGCCATCAATCATGGCATCTGATTATTGTAGACTCCAGGCATCCTAGGGAGAAGCCCCGGAGCCGAGCCATGCCTATTTGTAAAGGGCTTTGCTGAAACAGCTGCTTTGCTCACAAGAGTTCATGCTTTTCCTACACCCTAATTAAGAAACATTGTAGTCATGGTGTGGCTCTATAAACTTGGTGAAATATTGCAAGATAACCCTTTCTATTATTCTGAGGATGAGCTTTGTGGTAATGTACTTGGGGGAGGGAAAGTGTAAGTGCTGCGGCATCTGTCTGTTTATTAAAAAACTTTTATGAGGAGTTAATTTCTCCCATCAAATTAGACATTGAAGAGAGGTCTTGATTAAATTCCCTCTGATGAAAGTGTCCTATTTTATTCCAGGGATGAGGCTGTGGCTTTGCAGTGAGTCCCATATTTTATGACCTAATTATATCTGCTAGAATGAAATGCTGCTGATATAGGCAATTCTCGTCTGTATGTGTATGTGTATGTATATCTAAGGAAACATATATGTAGTCTTGCTGATAGACCCTTGTTTTTCTCCCTTTCACAATATATCAAACTGAAAACCAACAAGAAGGTGTAAATTATTGCTTTCTAGTGCATCTATTGAACAAGAAGCTGTCTGTCTCAATGGGTCAGACCCCATGCCTCAGATTATTTTCTTTTCTCACCAACAAACTCCTCAGAAAGTCTTAATTTGGAATGGAATAATGACCAAAAGAAGATAAACGGGAAGGATTTTATTGAAGCATAAATCTAAAAGGAAGCAGAATTCCTGTTAAGGTCTTAATCTTTCTCAATATTAGCCATAATTTCTCTGGGCAGAGAGTACTGTGTAGTTAATGTCCACAAGGGGTGGGCTATAGCACATCCATCTCTTAGGGGTTTTTCCAAGGTACTAATTATTTTTCAGGGTATATATAGGCTAATCAACATGTACAAAACACACACACACACGCACACACACACACACACACACACACACACACACACACACACACACACCCTTATCCCTTCAAGTAGGGTCTGCCAGACCAAGACTTCTTAACTCTTACTGGAGGACTTAGAGTCAGTACCATGGACAGTACTGACGGACCGGCATGAAAGCTTGCCAGACTTCCTTAAACTTGGTGGGGCTTCAGCATTGCTGTGGGACTTCAAAGGCAATGTGTGGCGCTAGAAATCAAGTTTGAGGACTAGGAAGGGCCTACATGGCCTGCTTCTAGTAGAGGCTGCTTAATGTTTTAGAACTTGAGAAGGTTTTAGAGCTTTGGAAAGGCTTCTCTAATCCTCAGGTGCCTGTGGTCTTTGGGAAGTGTATAATAGCACTGTCAACATTTCTAAGAGATTTTCCCTATCTGTCTTATGACCAGGAGATACACACACACACAGACATGCATGCATATATGTATGCATACACCACATGTGCACACACACACATATATATATAATACACACAAATGTTATGTGCATGTATTTACGTGTGGGTGTGCGTTCCTTTTCCTTGGGGCTGGCTGGTGTTATGTTTCCATGGTCACAGGAGGAACCAACAAGGAGGAAATTTCAGTCTAGGGCTAATTTTACTAGCATGGAAATGATGGAAACCCTAAAGAGAAAGGTTCACGTTCTCAGAGAGGTTATAATAGAGGAAATGGAATTTAAACATAGTCTTATATGCCCTCAGTATAGGGAAAGCAGACTTCAAAGGATGCAGAAGAAAGAGAACTATTTCCAGAGTAAAATGCTACAGAGAAAGTCAGCCCACAATGGGTGAGAGATGCAAAAAATGACATTCTGAAGCCAAAAAATCCCACTGAGAAGGAAAATGGACTTAGTCCGAAGAGAATAGAGTGAATTCACCAATATGCTGAGACTTTTGAATGTGTACAAGATTGAATCAAGGTCAAGTCATTGAGGGCAAATGTAAGAGTATGGCATAGTTCTGCCAAAACAGTGTGTGGAATACTGAAGTTCAGAATTAGACGAGGTTAGTAAAAGGAGCCAAGAACAACAAGAACATTTTACTATTTTTTTCTTTCTTGGGAGAAAAGGGGAGTTCAAAGAAGGACAAAGACCTTCCATTTCTGGGCGTGGCTTGATGATCAATGAAATAAAATAGACATTGACAGGCCTTCAGAAATCTCATCAGTCAGTTCTTTGAGAATGTTAGGGGCTTATTCATTTGGGCCAGGTGATTCTCTTTATTCATCTTGGGCCATACACTCTGTTAGCTATATTGTTCTTCAATCACTGATCCAAATGTCATTCTCCTTGGAAGAGAAAGCAGAAGCACATATTTGAAGGACTAGATCCCACGAGCTTGTCCCCTGGAGGCAGAATTAAAAGCAAAAGTTTGATGATAATGCAAAAGGGTCAAAGGAGACCTGACAGAAATGGGAAAATAAGCAAGCAAGCAATAATAACAACCTAACAATTAAAAATAGGAAATTGAGAATGGGCTACTTTAGAACATTTTGTGCACTTCCACTGAGGGAAAGTCTTCCAGGTTGCAAGATCCTTTGCTTGGTATATTGCAGAGAGGAGTCTCATTTGCTTGTGGATTAGCTTAGGTAGCTTTTATTAGGTTTTCTTCCTTCTCTGAAAGTCTGTGATTTTGTGATTATATGCCTGCTCTTTAGCCTCATGAATAATAGGTACAATAAGGGTGCTCCAATCTACCATTGGGTGATTCCTATCTTAACTCCACACGGAGATAGGAGAACCTTGTTCTTCTTATCATTTATATCAATAATCAAAAGATTTTAGTTTTCTTTATCTGATCCTAATCTCTCATTTCATTCCTTGCCATGCCTCAGTTAACCTAAACAAATTATTTGCTTAACATTTTAATCCATTAGTTATTTACTTTAAACATTCTTTTACTTTTGTATTTTGAATTCTGAAGTCTCTCTCTCTTTTCCATACCCTCACATTCCCACTAAGAAGGTAAGCAAAATATTGATTATATATGTAAAATCATGCAAAACATTTTCACACTAGCCATATTTAAAAACAACAAGAGAAATGAAGAAAATGAGAAAGTTATTCTTTAGTTTGCACTGAGTTCATCAGTTCTTTCTGTGGAGGTAGAAAGCATCTTTTCATAAGTCCTTTGGAATGGCCTTAGACCATTATATTGATCAGAGCAGCTAAGTATTTCCCAGTTGATCACCATTAGAATATTGCACAACAATCTCCAAGTTGACTATGTATCAGTTCATATAGATCTTTCTGTGTTCTTCTGAAACCACCTTCCTCATTGTCATTTCTCCCAGCACATATAGACCTAATAATGGTACTGATGAGTCAAGTAGTTTTATAGCTCTTTGGGCATACTTCCAAATTATTCTCCAGAATGTTCACTACTCTACCAGCATTTCATTAGTGTAACTATTTTCTCTCATCTCCCTCAGGATTATAATTTCTGGTAAGTGGGGTGGCACCTCAGAGTTGTTTTAATTTGCATTTCTCTAACCAGTAGTTATTGAAAGTAGTTTTTCATATGACTAGTTTTTATATGACATAGATAGCTGTGTGTTTTTCTCATAAAAATTGCCTGTTACTATCCTTTGGTCATTTAGCAATTGGATGACTTATTTTAATCACTTTGACTCATTTTTCACACATTTGGAAAATGATACTTTTATCAGAGAAACTTGATGTAAATTTTTTGATACTACTTTAGCATCTGTGGTATAGTTTTCCTTATTATCTCTTTCAATTAGGTTGATTTTTGTTAATCCTACATTTTTACCTCAGCTGAAGCATATGAGACTCTTCTACAGACCATTAGTTTAACTCTCTGTATCTTTATGTGTCAAGTGTGTCTCTTGGAAACAAGATTTTTGGATTCTGGTTTCTAATCTATTCTGCTATCTGCTTCCATTTTATGGGTGAGTTCATCCTGTTCACATTCACATAATTACTGTGTCTCTCCCTCCATTATATTTCCTTTCTTTTTTCTACTCTCTCTTTTTATCCTGTCTCACCTCAAAAGTCCATTTTGCTTCTAACCATTTCCTTCCTTAATCTGCCTACCTTTTTATCATTCTCCTTCCCCCCTTCCTCTTCTATTTTCCTACTTGGTAACTTACATTTCTATACATAGCTGAATATATGCACAAACATGCACACAGGCATGCATGTGTCCAGACACACACACACACACACACACATTAATTTCTCTTTGAACCAATTCAAATTACAGTGAGGTTAAAGTATTGCCTACCCTCTCATATTCCTCACCATTACAAAAGCTCTTCCTTGCATGCCTTTCTTATGTGAGAAAGTTTCCCCCATTTCTCCTTTCCTTTCCTCCTTCTAGTGGTTCCACTTTTTTATCCCTTCATGTTTTGGGGAGATAATTCCAACATAATCTGAAGAAACCCATATCCCCCCTTTATTTAAACTTCTCTTAACTGCCCAAATAATAATAAAGTTCTTAGAAGTTATAGGGATCATCTTTTCATATGGGGATAGAAACTATCTAACTTTATTGATACTTTTATGGTCGTTCTCTAGTGTTTACTTCTTTTTTTTTTTGCTTCTTTTCATGAAGACTTATGTCTCATGTTTGAAATAAAAATTTCTCTTCATCTCTCGTATCAGGAATTCTTGAAAATCCTCTATTTCATGAAATGTCCATTTTCTCCTGAAGGATTATTGTTAGTCTTGCTAGGTAGATGATTTTTGGTTATAATCCTAACTCCTTTGTCTTCTGTAATACCATATTCCAAGCCTTCTGTTCCTTTAACATGGAATCTGCTAAATTTTATGCTATTTTGACTGTGGCTCCAAGATATTTTAAATTATTTCTTTCTGGCTACCTGAAATATTTTCTCATTGACCAGGGAGCTCCAGAATATGGCTATGATATTATTGGAAGTTTTAATTTTTTCTCCTCTTTCAGGAAATGATTGGTGAGTTTTTAAAATATCTATTTCCCCCACTGGATCTAAGATATATGGGCAGTTATCCTTGATAATCCCTTGAAATAGAATGTCTAGCTCTTTCTTCAATCCTGACTTTCAGGTGGTCCAATCATTCATTAGTTATTCACCTTCAATCTATTTTACAGGTCAGTTGTTTTTCTTCCATGACATATTTTACATTTCCTTCTATTTTTTTTCATTTTAAAAGTAGTTTCTTGGTGTATCATAGAGTTATTAGCTTCTACTTGCACAATCCTAGTTTTTAAAGAATTATTTTCTTTGTGATTTTTCTACCTTCTTTTCCACTTGACCAAGCCTGTTTTTTTAAAAAAAGATTTTCTTTCTTCAGTGGATTTATGTGTCTTTAAAAAATTATTTAGCCAATTATGTTTTCTAAGCTGTTATTTCCTTAAGTATTTTTGTGCCTCTTTTACTGAGCTGTTAATTCTTTTACCATGATTTTCTTGCATCACATGCATTTCTTATCCCATTTTTTACTATCATTGCTGTCTCTTTCTTCAACTCTTCCAGTATTCTTATTGGACTTGAGTCAAATTAGCATTTTAATTTGAGGATTATTGTTGTAGCTATTTTCACATTATTGTTTTCTTCTAAGTTTATGTCTTAGTCTTCCCTGACACTGTAGTAAAATTCCTTTTTTAAGTTGTTTGCTTATTTTTCAGTGTATTTCTTGACTTTGAGCTTTATGTTCAAATTGGACTTTGCTCACTTGAGGATAGGGAGATACTTTCCCAAGCTCAATTTTTTTTCCATGCCATTGTTTTCAGAGCTAGTTCAGGGGCTCTACAAGTTTTTGTTGCTTCCAAGATGGTGCTATTCTTGGAGAGATAATGTCATTGCTTTCCTATTTTTGCATTCTGGTTTTTACATGGGAAGGATTTCTGGTCCCCTAAAGTTCTACTTGCTATTATTCCTCTTTGCTTTGGAACTGTTCCTTTGGGAACAATCATCAGTACTTCCCTGGAACTGCATCCCAGAACTACAAATGGGCACTAGAGTGCTCAATCAGTGCTAGCTGTAACCAGTGCAAGCAAAGGGTCTCCTATAATCTCTTTCTGACAAATTGTTCAACCCCTTTGTCTTCTCTGTGCTGAGAGCTCCTAAAGCTGCTGCTGATATTTTCAACCATTGTTGCCATTGATGCCTGTGCGGGATATTGATAGACCTCCATCCCAGTGTCACAGATTTCTCCTTGTCAACCTTTTAAATTTTCTTAAGCCAGAAAATATATCTCATCCAAAACTTTTGATTTTGGCATTCCAAAATTTGATCTGAGGCATTATTTTATGGGCAGTATTTATGTATTTTATAGGCAACATTCATATATTATTTTGTTTGGAGGGGAATGTTGAGAGAGTTCAGCTGGGTGACTGCCCCTGATATGCCATTATGGCCCGGCCTCCTAAACTAATAATTTACTCATATAGAACTCCTACACCCTAGCTCTGGCTTGACCCAATAAATTTCCATTTTGGCTGTCCTCTGCCACTAAATTCCATGTCTTCTTGTCCACTTTCTATTTCTCCAAACCCCTTAACATCATCTCAAATTTTATCTTCCTTTAACTTCTTCTTGGAAAGGGAGTGATTTTTATTCTTTATAAGCCCAACCTCTATAAGAGCCCTTCATCATGCTTTTCCATCTTCTCTTGAAGATATCGATGTCCTCATTCTAATTATCACCATCCCATCACATCAATCCAATTTTTCTACCGGTTCCTTTCTCTTGTCCACAACCATTCCTCCACTGATTCTTCCTTCTCTTAGTACTCAACCATTAAAAAGAAAAACAACAACTGAACAAAACCATACCCTTAAGTTATTTTTTCATATATCCCCTTTTCTTTTTCATACCAATTCCTAGAACAAAAATATTCTTCATTCCCAATCTCTTAACTCTCCCACCCTATTTTCATCCTAACTTCACATAGTCCTTCCACTTTTCACTCTAGAATTCCTGTAATATAGACAAAAAAATTCCCATCATCTTAAATCTTTTCTTTTTCCATTCCTTATATTTACTAGCTCTAATGGATTCTCCCTAATGACATAATTTTCCTAGCCACCCTTTCCAGTTCTAGCTGAACCTTAATTTATTCCCCTCAGTTCACTGATTGAGGCAAAAGATTAAAATACTCCTTGCTTGCAGGGGGCACGTGGGTAATTCAGTGGATTGAGAGCCAGGCCTAGAGATGGGAGGTCCTAGGTTCAAATCTGGCCTCAGACACTCCCCAGCTGTGTGACCCTGGGCAAGTCACTTGACCCCCATTGCCTAGCCCTTACCACTCTTCTGCCTTGGAACCAATACAAAGTATTGATTCCAAGACGGAAGGTAAGGGCTTAAAAAAATAAAATAAAATACTCCTTGCTTTCCTTCACCACTCCCAGGTTTATCAGTTCCTCTTAGTTTTGGGTTCATGCTATATGTATCAGCCAATCAAAATATGGATACCTATTGTCAACAGATCTCAACAAGGGTGGTCACACCCTTCATCTTGCCACCTACAAATTTACTACCTCTATGTTTAAGAATTCTGAAATCCCCATAACTGACCACAGTCTATTGATTTTCACCTCTATCTCTGCCTTCTCTTATAAAACCTTATTCTTCATCTCCATCTTGTCCTCCAATCCCTTGACCCCTCAATTCTTGCTGAAGCCTTTTCCCTTACACTAATCACTCTCTCTCTCATTCTTTCCATTTTACTCTTTGGTGAATGAATTCTACTCTGCAGTATCCTTCTCTATTGAAACTCCAGCCCTCTTATCATGTCAATGATTAAAACCAGTCAAACTTCAACCTTGAATCTCTGCCATCATACGTCACCTTTATTTCTGTACTACTTAACGAAGGTGGGAGAAATCATAAAGCCGTTGTGACTGGGTACATTACAAATTTACATTTCACAATTGTACTTTATCTCCCCTTTATATTCATTATCACATTCTCTATAGAAGCTCTTCATAACCATTTTGTCTAATAAAAAACTATGTAGTCAAGGATTGTCATTTCTAACCGTGGAAGTTTCTAAAATTAGAAAAATGAGCTACAGGTATTCTGGACTAAGGATCTAGGTTGGATTTTGTAGCCAACTCAGCTTTATTGCCACAAGGAACAATTTTCAGAAACTATATTCTTGTTGTAATTCACGTGCCTGTTTCCAGATGACCTATTATGCCTTTTAAGCTGGTGTTTTCCTTTTCCCATCTTTCTTCAAATTGTCTTATGTGATTGTTGAATCTGAGTCCAATTTCCAGATTTTTTTTTTAGGTTTTGCTTGAAGTTCCTTGGATCTTGTCAGCCTCTGTTGCTTTGGTTCTTTGGTCTTTATCCCAGTAGATGCTTTTAATCATTACCTCCTTTTTTTACTCATTCCCTCCCCTCACCCTAAATTGTTGATTTACAGGAAGAGTATTTGAGCTGCTCTGCCCTGAAGGGAATCTTCAGTCTTCTGTCTCCCCTTCTGATATACTGGATTAGACCCGCTGAGCTGACCTATCATGCTAATCTGCCCTGAGGCCAAATCTTGACCATAGCTTACTGCCACGGAGGCAGAGAGTACCCAATCAGATGCCACCCTCCCCATGTTCCTCCCTGCCAGCCACTGTCAGAGCCTTAGACCTCACATTGGAGACCTGAGATGCTCCACAGCAATTGCGCCCATGCCCAGGAATCCCACAGTTAGCCTGCATCTGATCATCTGATCAGAGGTCTTAGAGCAGCGGTAGGTGGGAGAGGAGTGTTGAGTCTCTCCCTTATACCTTGGAAATCGACTCTCTCTGCCTACCTTTCAAGCTGTGTTCAGCAGGAGAGTCCTGTGGTTCTGTCATTGTTGGGTTTGGATTTCTGTCTTTTTAAAAGTGCTTTAAATTGAAATGGAAGGCTAGTCAGAGAGGCTTCAGCTTTTGCTGTTCCTTTTCCACCACCTTGATTCTGCCCCTCAGGAACAATTTTCAGGAGTGATTTCTGGGACCCCACTGACTGTCAGTAAGTCAATAAATACTCATTAAATACCGACTACATGCCAGAAACTGTGCTAATATGCAATTGGTGATATAAGTGGAATGTAGGAACTTAATTTTGCATCTTTCTTCCTCAGAGAGAGATGGCTGGGATAGTGGGCCCCAAATTCTTTGAGGAAAGCGTTCGTACTTTATTTTTGCTCTATCTTCATAATAAATATGCCTTTGTAAAAGCTAATTAATGTAGAGTGGTTCAATGGAAACAGGAAACTAGTATTAGGCCACTAATAGTCAGTTAAGGCTTGATCTAATAGCTGTAGAGAAGATATATGCCCCCAACTTCTCAAGGTACCCCGGAATCCAGAGGCTTGATGTGTCAGGCCAAGCCCTCAGAGAACAGGGTCAGAGTATAGATGCCACATGAGTCATGGAGATTTAGTATGTCTTTGAGAATCCCCTACCCAATTTTTCATTAGATTGTGAGCTCCTTGCATTTAGAAACGTGACTGTTTGGAATAAATGCTTATTGATTGGTTGTTTGCTTGCCCTTGATGAAGTTTTAAATAATAACTTAAGCAGTGTTGAGTGCTAACAGCTAACACCGAGGAGGGGATTACTAGATAGCTGGCTGAGATAAAGGCATATAATTGAAAACTCAAGAATTACAGGCTCAGGGAGAAGGGCCTACTGGGAGAGGGGGAAGGCCTAAAAGCAAACTTCATCTGCTTTATAGTTTTGCCTAAGGCTGGGGCTTCCTGACCATACATTGAAGTGGGAGGTCAACAAAGAGTCAAGGTAAGCCAGGGAGAGAGGACTGCTATGTCCAGGAGCCACTACTACTTTGAACAGCCTAGTGATTTTCCCAAGCAAAGGCAAAGAGAGCTAGATATTACCTGAAAAGCCTTCCTCCTGAAAATCACATAATAGAGAATTCAATACACTCTCAGCATTCTAGTTTTAAT
>NC_077233.1:1061037-1062094 GCF_027887165.1 Monodelphis domestica
ATGCAAAATATTTACATCTTAACGATGTTGCAAAAGAAAATACAGACTAAAAAAAGAATAATAAAGCAAAAGAAAGTATGCTTCCATTTGCATTCAGACTCCATCAGTCCTTTCTCTAAAGGTGAGTGGCATTTTTCATCAGGAGTCCTTGGGAATTGTCTTGGATCATTGAATTGCTAAGAGCTGCCATTGACAGTTGGTCATCACATAATATTGTTGTTACTATGTACAGTGTTCTCCTGGTCCTGCTCATTCCACTTCTCATTAATTCATATACATCTTTTCAGATTTTTCTGAAATTATCCTGCTCATTTCTTACAGCACAGTAATATTCTATTGCAATCATATATACTTCTTCAGCTTTTCCTCAATTGATAGGCATTCCATCAATTTCCAATTCTTTGTCACCAAAAACCCAGGAGCTGCCGTAAACATTTTTGTACGAATACAGTCCTTTTTCATCTTCTTTGATCCCTTTGGGTAAAGATCTAGCAGTGATCTTGCTTGGCCAAAGGGCGGGTATTCATGGTATTACGGCACTCTGGACGTAGCTCCAAATTGCCCTCCAGAACGGTTGGATCAGTTCACAACTCCACAAGCAGTGCATTAGTGTCCCTATTTTCCCACATCTGCTCCAACATCTGTCATTTTTCTTTGCTGTCATATCAGTATATATGACATGTGTGGGGTGGTGCCTCCGCGGTATTTTCATTTGCAGTTTTGATCAGTAGTGATTTAGGATTTTATACGATTATAGATAGCTTTTCTTTCTTCATCTGAAAACTGCTCGTTCATCTTTTTGACCATGTATCAATTAGGGAATGAATTATACATTTAATTCAATTTTCTCTATTTTTGAGAAACTTATTTTTTATCAGAAAAAATGCTGTAAAATGTTTTCCCAGTAGAGTTTCCTTTTTTCCCTTTTAACCTTGTCTGCACTAGTTTTGTTTGTGCAAACCCTTTTTAATTTCACGTAATCAAAACAACCCACTTCCACTCTATAATGCTCTCTTTCTCTCGTTTGGTCACGAATTCTTCCTTTGCCATAGATCTG
>NC_077233.1:1066560-1069060 GCF_027887165.1 Monodelphis domestica
GCCAGAGGCAAGTTACTGGTTTAGGGGAAGACACCTTGGAGAAGCCAAGAAAGCTGGTGGATTTGGACTCATTATCCATTGGAAACAGGAAATGCAATTTAATGGAGCAGGACTTATCCTACCCTATTCTTAGTGCCTACCACAATGTCTGGTATATAGTAACCAGGCAATTACTGTTTGTCGATTGACTGGTTTTCCATATTAACATTAGTGGTAGAAAAGCAGTTATTACAGCCAGGCAGCCTAAAGGGCCTGGAAAGTAACCCAACCAACAGTCATTTGATCTTCCTTCCACGTGGAGAGGCAGGAGAGGCAAGGATCAGCCTGGTTTAAAGGGAAAGGTTTCTAGAAACGTCTGGAGCAGCAGCTGAGAAGCCTGGGGGTAGCGACACTCCCGTAGGGCAAGAAACCCTGGAGAGGAAAAGGCAGTGGATAGAACGTTTGGGGTTTGGAGAATACTTGAGGATCACAAATGGGAAAATAATGGAAAAGATTTAAGATTTCAACAAGCTTCCCCCCCCCATCTGACATCCTACAGAATTCAGGAAAAGTTTAACGAAGAACACCGACAGGATGAGAAGCACCGAGTAGGTCCACGCGCGGAGAAACCCAGGGTTGAGAGTGCCGAGGAATCCGATCGCAAGACCTCCTGAGAGCAGAAAGGGTCCCGGCCATCTTTAGAGGTACGCTTGCTAGAGAGGACAACCCAAAGATAGTCGCGATGACCAGCCCATGGCCGACGTTTCCATTTGTCCTAAGCATGAGAATCCTTTCGCACACGTCAAATGCACTTTGAATGAACACAGAAAGGGACAAGACAGGCTTTCCCAAACTCCGGGCATCAGCGGACCAGATCTTATGGCCATGTGATACCTGGAAGGTGCCGAGACCACAGAGCCTCACTCCACGGTGCTGGTTTGTCACTATCGAAATAAGAAGGTGCCTGGAGCCAAATGTCCCTCAAGTCGTCCCCCACAAGCGATCTCCTGCCAGTATGGAGACGTCGAGCGAGATAGCGGACCCCGCGCAGCCACGAGTCTGGCGTTGACACCACGGATGGGCAGCCGTCTCCCTCTGGAATTCAAACAAGGCATGAAGTGGGGAGTATGCCAGCCAGAGGTGCCCGGGACATGCCAGGGAGGGCACTGGGCACCGGAAACACGCAGGCCGAAACGGAATTGGAGCTGCCCTTCAGCCGCTTACGTTCCAGCGCCTCCTGGGGGGCTTTTTGACATGTAGTGGGCACCAGTTGGCCCTGGCCTCTGCGGGCAGGCAAACCTCTTTCCTGTGCTGTCCCTGCTCCGAAGATGCAAGGATTGACGCACATGCTGACACGCTCACTGACCGCATGTGGTCGCTTCTCCTACACACCTTTTCCCCTCAATAACCCTGCTAGGCAGGAAGAGCCATCAGAATGGCCTCCATTTTCCTCTCAAGCGATCGAGGCTTAGAGGAACAGGTTTCCTGCCCACGCTCACCCCATGGCCAGTCCGGGTTCGATGTGTGCGTGGAGTGCACCAGGCCAAGAGAAGCGTCGGGCCCCGGGACTCACGCCAGACCGAGGCCCGAGTTTTGACAGCAACCAGTCCCAACCTGGACAAGGGGAGAAGGCAGGAGGGGAGCCCAGGCTCGAGCAGGCACCTGGAGGGAAGTGCTGGAGACTCCGCAGAAGCCTCGTGATCCTCTTCCAGCTGGAGGGACTGAGATGAGCCTGCAAAGACTGCAGAGGGCTCGGCTACCGTCGGAGCCAAAGTCCTCCTGAGAGCCGGCGCCCAAGGCCACAGGGATGTAGCCGCTCTCATGTGGACCCGGACAGAGGGACCACCGGACAGCCGGGAAACGGGGTCTGCGGCCAAGGGACGAGCCGCCGGCTTCCTTGTCCTCAGCTCTCCCAATCCTGAGCAGCCTGGAGTCCTGCGTCACTGCTACAGCCCACCTTCTCCGAGATGCAGGGCTCCACGCGCGGGCATGCAGGCCGCCCAGGGGGCACTGTGTGAGGGCAGGAGAGGATCACAGGCTTCCGTCGTGCCATCGAAGACGCCGACGGTCTGATCACAAGCACGTGATGCTTGCGTGGCGTGGCCAGGCCAGCCCTCCTGGTGGAGCTCAGTTTCTCACCCCGTGCATGTTGGATCGGATGGATGGGGAGGGGGACAGCTTGCTTCCACTTCCTCTCTTGCAGGGCTCCCGTTCCTAGTCTTGCTGTAATGTGTGCACTTTCTTCCCACCCTGAGCTCCAGGGAGGGACTCCATCGGCAAGCCGTGGACTTGGCCTGTACGATCCGGGGCCCCCATTCATCCCGGTGGGTCCCAGGCTTCCTAGCCAGCCAAAGCTGATCTTGACCCCCACCTCTTGTTGGTGGACCTCCAACAACATCATGCTGCGCTGGGACCAGAATCTAGAGTTCCAGGCCCCTACCTCCCTGGCCTAATAAAGAGATCATGGGTTGGGGGCAGCTGGGTAGCTCAGTGGAGGGAGAGCCAGATCTAGAGATGGGAG